>NW_021636703.1:0-152436 GCF_004799145.2 Neltuma alba
CTCCACAAATCCAAAGCAGAGGGTTTTACAACAGGTCCAGTTGCATCTTTTGCTTTCTGTCTCTTGCAAGAGCCGCGATGCTACAACCAGCCATCTATTGGGCTCCATCTCTCTACTATGTGCAACTACAAGCAAATTAGCGGCACTATTACCTTGGTGAGCTACCAAGGAAAAAACCAAACATCGCCTACTTTCAGCTAGATGAAAAATATCAAATACAACAAGAACACGTTGACATTCAACCTTACAAGTTTAGTTAGAATAACCCTGTAGAGTTCCTCACAATCAACTTCAATACAAATCTTCTTTCCTTCAAATTTGTCACTTGACAGCAAGGCTTCTCTCAAAGTTAAGCAGTCGGCCTAAAAAGCAGAACAAGCTTTAACCTTCTTTTGCAATCCTCCCAGAAAGGTTCCGTAGTCATCTCTAAAAACCACTACAATACCAGCATTACCAGATTGCTTCACAAAATCCCCATCAGCATTAATCACAGTATATGCATTGATTAGGAGCAACCAAAGCGACATTCATTACAAAGCCATCTCTTTACCTCCTAATTTTTCCGCTATTAGAACATGTTTTTGCCCTCTAAACCTCACGAACCAGTATGGAAGCTGTTGTGATAACCTTTACAGGGTCTACTCTTATTGTATTAAAAAACTAGTCACATCTTTCCTTCTAAATTTGCCAACAAATAGTCATAGCAAGAGCTTTACCCTCTCTATTGATTACCTTGCTGTCAAGGAAGATACATTCACACCAATTTCTAATATTGATAGCTTGATCTCTGTTATTCTGTAAAGTGAAGGAGCAGCCAAACCAACATCTACAAGCCCAAGGACACAAAAGGATCATATGCTCAATTGTTTAACCTCATTACCACAGATTGAGTAAATGTCATATTGAGCATATTTTCTTCTTTTTGACACTTCCTTAGTGGCAAGAGTTCCATTAAGCATTCTCTGGAAAAAAGCTTGATTTTTGGAGGTATACTCAGATTCCACACAACTTGCCAAAGCTTCTTAGGAATCTGACGTGAAGCACTAGGTCTTAGCTGTAGTTTTGGCCTCTTCTTCTTCCTTAGCAACATGATAACCATATTTAGCTATATATTTTCCATCCTCACAAAAAAAACCACACAACTTCATATTTCTTACCTCCACGGGGGATATCAATTTGCAAAATCAAATCCCTCATGGAATTTGCTATCTTGCCATTTAAAGATCCAAAATCCCATCTTCCATTCCTAATCAGTATATCAACTTGGAACTTTCTCTCTTGCACATTAATGAGAGAATTATCCAATCTTTCTTCAGGCAAAGCTAGGATCCATCTACCAGTCCAGATTTTGACATCACAGTCATTCCCTACCTTCTAAAACAGACCCTTATTTAATAAATCTCTACCTTCAAGATTGCTGACCCAACACCACGACGCTTTCCCCCCTTCTTCGCTTCCATAAAGCTATTGTTTGGAAAGTAGATACCTTTTAGAATCCTACACCAATGTTCATTAGGATTCTACAACATTCTCTAAGCAGTTTTTGCAAGTAAGCTTTATTAAAAGGTTGGAAGCTCCCGAACCCCATTCCACTAGTATTCTTAGCAGTAGACATCTTCTCCCAGCTTTTCCAATGAATTCTCTTACCTTCATTTTCCTTTTGTCCCCACCAAAAAATCAAAGATCAAGCTATCAATTTGTTTACAACATTTCTTTGAAAACAAAAAATTAGACATTAGGTAGACTGGTAGAGTTTGCCACAGCATTTATTAAAACTTCCCTGCCCGCAAATGTCAAAAGTTTTTGCTTCCAACCTTGTAACCTCTTACAAATCTTGCTCTTCACAAAGACTAAAGCAGAAGATTTTGATCTCCCCCAGATGAGGCGCAAACCTAAATATCTACCAGGTTTAGATGGTTCTCTCACCCCCAATCAATTCTCAAATTCTTCTTTAACTTCTGCAGTAGAATTAGCCGAGAAAAAAGATACAAGATCTTTCTAAATTTGTTTCTTGACTAGAGGCTACACTAAACATATTTAAAATCCTTTTAAGAATCATACAATTCTCCCTCTCATTTCTTACAAAAAAGAGTGTTATTAGTAAAAAAAAATAAAAATAGTGAGAAAGAAGAGGTCCCCCTCTAGATAGCCTTGTGCCTTTCAAATCACCATTATTTATATGATACTGCACCATAAGAGACAGCACATCAGCAAGAATAATGAAAAGGTAAGGAGAGGGGATCACCTTGTCTTATTCCTCTTCTAGGTATGATTCTTGTAACTTTGTTTCCAAAGACTAGCAAGTCAAAATTTATAGGAGTCACACATTCCATGACCCACCTAACCCATTTAATGCAGAAACCCATTTTCAACATAACCTCTATCAAATTTTTCATTTTTTTAAACATGGCTTTAAACATATTCTTTTTTCATTTTTTTTAATATTTGGATTAATTAAATACAATTGAGATGCTCTTTATTAATAAAGATAAGTTTATATCTCTAGCTAATAAAAAAAATTCTATAATTACGGGATAATTGATGATACATAAGAAAATTGTAAGATAATTAGTGATGCTAACATATGTGATTGAAGATAATCAGGATTATGGGCATCCATTAAATCCATTAATATTATAATATCCATAAGACTCTCCTTAAAAGCCCATAAAAAATATTTTGTCTTGTTAAACTGTTATTAAAAAAAACTTAATACGACTAAAATCTAGTTTAAAAAAATGCATATTTATCAATGTTTTCTCATTAAAAACCAAAACTTTGGTTTTTGTTTTGGCAAAAAGAGTATAATTCAATTTTTTTCTCTCTTTAATGAGGAGGCATGTCACTTCTTGTTCTTAATCCATTGTATTCCAAACTTGTACATCAATTTGTTGAATATTTTTGTCAATGCCTTTATGAGGTAATAGTTTTTCTTGGCTTGTCTACACATGAATGACAACTTTTATATAATTTGTTTGAACATTTCTTCTATGCATATCTTCTATATAAGAACATATTTTTCATTTGGCTTATATTTTGTAGGAGTTGTAACAAAAGTTATGAATTGATCTTCATAATATAAATGTACTTTCACATGCAGGTCAAGTTTTGTGGATCATGAACATTTGTCTCACATACACACAATGAATTGATTTTCATCCTTATTAAGCTGAATAAAGTAACCGCATACTACTTTCTACCTCCATTTTTTAATATAAGAGTTAGATAACTAATTTGAAGATATTAAAAAAATTACTTTAAGTTGATTATCTGTAACAAATGTTTGTTGACTTTCATAAACTACTCTCTTCAGTCATGTGTATTAGAACTAACCTTGGTGGGAATCCCTCACAACCAAGATACTTTAATTTCAAGAAAAAGTTATAAATTTGAAGGAAAAAAATAGATTAAGATATTATATTTAGAACCAAATTCAACTCTTAACTAACTCTTATACTTATTACTGGAGGTAGTATAATGATTCCTTAAACATATATCAAAACATAACTTCATTACAAACTAGTATAATATTAGAAATTATGCTGTAAAAGCATTCACACACATATACATATATGTGTGTCTGTGTGTGGTACTTCAGGACCATCCTTCTTACTCCCTCAAAGAAAAATGATCTTAATTTACATATAATCATCTTACATCTTTACATCTGTCTTTAACAATCAAATGCTTCGTATATACTCTTCAAGATATTCAATAATGTTAAATCAACAATGTTAGAGCATGATTGTAATTAGCTAATAGGAAAGAATATTCTTTTACTCTTTATCAACTTTTTTCTTATCTTAGGGCTATGTGGTCTCTTTCTGTAACAAACTCTTTTATCGGCTTGTGCTATATATTTTTTATTTGATGAATCTTGAGCACTATTGTATTGTGCCTTAGATATTTGCATTCCACTACTGCCTCCCCTTTCTATCTTGGTATAAGAGTGTTGCAGAGAGTCATGGTGAGGCAAAATGTCAAAATCATCATCCTCTGATTTGGCTCAATGCCGTCATCAGTCATGAAAACTTATTCTCTTTTTTTATTTCTCTAACCAAGCAAGAAGGATCAAGTTGGATTGTGCCAATTTTCTTATTTGGAAATCGGTTGTGCCACCTTTAATCAAGAAAAATCATCTTGAAGCTCATCTATCTCTTTTTGCTCGTGTTCCTCCTAAGCTTATTCATGATGCTACATGGGCAAAGGAGAATCCTGACTATGTTAAATCATACTTGATGGACAAAATACTGGTTGGCTGGCTACATAATATCATGTCCCTTAATGTTAGCACACAGCTTCTTTAGTGCGAGGCACCTACTAAACTATAGAAACAAGCTTGTGAGCTCACATATACTTTGACAAGGCTTTTGTGATGGTCTTCAAATCCAAACTTCATCATACCCGTTAAAATGGCATGAAAATAGAAGAATATCTTGCTAAGATGAAGAATACTACTGATCAATTAGCTCTTACTAGTGCGCTAGTAGCTTCTAATGATTTGATTTTGCATACTTTAAATGGTCTTGATACAGAGTATAATGCTATTATTGTAAAGCTTATTGACAAAACTGATTTAACTTGGATTAAGATACAAGCTTTTCTTCTTGCATTTAAAAGCCGTGTTGAGCAACTCAATCAATTTGCTACTCTCACTCTTCAATCTACTATGAATGTTGTTGAGTGTATTGATTCACTTGTTGAGATGAGTTTGAATACTGGTCATCGTGGTGGCTGATGCAACACATATGGCAGTAAAGGTGGTCGGCTTAGAGGACGCTGTGGTGAGGGTCTGAGTTCTGGATGACCCTATTGTAGCTATTGTGATAATTTTAGACATACCTTTACAACTTGTTTTTAGCGTCTATCTGATTAGAACTTTGCTTAAATTGATGGATACTCTCCTCAAGCATACTATGCTTCTCCTCGGACAATCAATAATTTGGCATGGTGCATGGATAGTGGTGCCAACTACCATGCCACCCCTCGTTCTAAGCAGCTTGATTTAGTGCAACTAGTTGGTAAGTCACACATTGCTTCTTGGACTATTGAATCCAATTCTTTTACTGGTATAAGGTCCATTAATCTTCATCTCAAGGATGTTTTACTAGTACCTAAAGCTACTAAAAGTTTGATAAGTATAAATAGATTGATTAAAGACAATTAGGTTGATGTTAATTTCACTAACCTTGGGTATGTTGTGAAGGACAAGAAGAAAGGAATTCTTATATTGTGAGAGATACCCAGGGAAGGAATGTACCCAATGATGAATCAGCTGGGTAGTAAGGCGAGACCAAAGATACATGTTGTTGCTGCTTTAAAGAACAAGGAGAGTGAAGTTTTTTTTCAGTAGCATTAAGCTTTAGGACATCCTAGTAATCATGTTTTGAGACAAATATTGAATAATTATAACCTCAAAGTTCTAGTTAATGATAGTTATGTATGTGAGGCTTGCCAATTCGGTAAATCAAAGTTGTTTCCATCTTCACATGCTTCTACACCCTTGGAACTTGTATTCTGACTTATGGGGACTATCATCAGTTCAATCTATTAGTGGGCATCAATATTACATTCATTGTATTGATGATTATAACAAGGTATACTTGGATCTATCCTTTAAAACATAAAGGCGAGGCTATTGCTACTTTAATCACTTCCAAGATATGGTTGAAAATCAATTAGATACGAGAATTAAGGCATTACAATGTGATAATAGCATTGAGTATCCTATAGCTAAATCTAAAGGAATCATAATTCCATTCACTTGCCTTTATACGTCAGCCTCAAAATGAATGTGCTAAAAGAAAGGATAGGCATATTGTTGAAACAGGATTAATGCTTCTTTGTCAAGCTAAAATGCCTTTAACTTATTGGGTTAATGCTTTCTACACAGCTGTGTATCTGATTAATCAAGTGCCAACACCAATTTTGAATGGTCAAACTCCTCTATTTTCTCTTTACAAAGCAGAGTTGAGTATAAGCATTTACAACCTTTTGGTTGTGTGTGTTACCCATGCTTGAAGTTGCATAATAGTCATAAATTCCATTATCATAGTAAAAAATGTGTATATCTAGGATTAGCTTTAAATAAAAAAAGGCTATCGATGTTTGAGTTCTACTGGGAAAGTTTTTATATCTAGATATGCAGTTTTTGATATACTAACTTTTCCTTTTGCAATAGGCTTCTTGAATAGACGAACAGATGCTCAAAAGATTAAACGTGTTATGCCAGCAATAATTCCCACATCTCAATCCCAACCTCCTCCTGCTGATGGTTCAAATGATCTTGGTTCACAATATCAGAGTTCAAATGATCATGATTCTTCTCTGATTATTCAGAGCCTAAGTGTTCTGGGTTCCCTTATGAGTCAATGAATTTTGGGACCATAAATGGCTAGTCTAATTGACAGTCTTATTGGAAGCCCACAAAGCATTCAAAATGAGCCCATTGTTGAAGCCCAAAACATTCATCCAATGACTACAAGGGCTAAGGCTGGCATTCACAAACCTAAATACCTATTTGTCAGTCTTCTTAAATCTAAAGATTTGATTTCTTCGAATTGTGCGATGAAACCCTTAAGTGCTCAAGTTGCGCTCACTTTACCTCACTGAAAGGAAGCTATGACTACAAAATATGAAGCACTTATGCGAAATAGGACTTAGTCTGTAACATTCCATTTTAAAAAAATAGTTATATTTGAGATTAATTAATTATCATTAAAATTTAATCTTAATTAACAAATAATAATTAACATATATAGTTATAATATATATACATATATAGGTACATATAATATATTTATATAATATATATATTTTAACACAGGCCACCCACTGTTTGACTTATGAGGGGAGTTAATTTCCCCCCATGGGCCGTAACCCTTACCCTTCTTTAAAAAAAAAAAATACACACATTAGGGACAAATCAATAGTGGGGGTCATGTGTACCCCCACTGTTAAAACATTCTCAACCTTTCCTTTTCATTCTCGCATTCGTTCTTCCTTACCCCTGGTTCGTGCGTTCTTCCAGAGTTCCAGTGAGGGTGAGTGGGTGTGAGAGGAAGAAAGAGGGTTTGTTTGGGGTTCTTTTAAGATATTTTAGTAAGTTATTTTCATCATACTATTTTTATTTGGCTTCTTCTTTTTATTTTTCTAAGTTTATGACAAAAAAATAAGATTTGTTAGGGCTTGATAGATTTTTAATCTTTAAGGCTTCTAACTTATTTTTATGATATTAATAGAGCTTATGAGGTTAGAATAGGAGTCTTATGATCTAGATTTTTATGTAAATGGTTAATTTGAGGAAATATAAGTTAGGGTTTGGTTGAAAAATTATGATTTGTGATAATGGTGACATTAATTTTGAATTTAATCTCTTAGTTTAGTTCATTGGAAGTTATATTGAGGATTTAATGCTCGGACTTTGAAGATTTTGTTGGAATGTGAATGTTAATGATTTTGTTGGAAGTTATATTGGAATGTTAATGATTTTGTTAGAAGTTAGGTGTTTTGAATAAATTAGGAAAAATGTTATATTTTAATGATCCTAACGAGTGAGTGATGATTAATGAAAAAGGGAATAGGATTGTGATGGTGACTTGAAACATAGTGATATATGGTTATTTTTCTCTAAGACTTAAAGTGAGCACTTTTAAGGGCTTTTGGATGATTTGAAGGAATTATTGTTATTAATAATGTTAATGAGTGTAATAGAGTTGGAAAGTTCTAGAAATTGTTATTTGGAGGGATAGATGAATTTTTATTTTTTTCCTAAATATATATTTTTAGTAAGCCAATTGTGGGGATTTAATTAATAAACTATTTTAATGCTATATTAATTAGTTTTTCTATTAATATATGTTTATAAATTCATTATTGTAGAGTGAGCTTGGTTTGGGCTCTTGGATCTTAAATCCTTCCATTTTAGTTCTTGTGTCAAGAACTTAAGGTAACCACTTTCTAATTTACCTTATACATTTGTTGATGTAATTATAAGCATGTGTTGATATTAAAAATGTTATCATTATACATTATGATGATTTATGTATACAAAGTGAACAATATATATAAATTTATGTTTTGTTAAATTTATTAGTTAAGTGGACATGAATTATTTTATCTTGTGATTATCATGTTGATGTTGAACAAAATTTGATTATTGAATATGAGAATACTTTATGAATATTGGATTGTGTGGAATTGGATGGTTGAAATGCTTATGGAGCTGTATTGGATTGTGCTGAAGTGTAATTATGGGAAGTTTGATTATTTTATACCATGTGATATAGCCGTCACTTGGCGCCCAGTGGTTGGCTTTAACATTCTTAGGGCCCTCAGTATCATCCTTCCGTTGGTTGGGTCAAGGGTTAGCTCAAGGGACATGACACCTTTCCGTATTCCAAAGAAAGGGAACCCATGGTCTAATATAAGCTCTGTAACTTTTGGCCGAGTTACACCTTATTATCGGAGAGCTTAGTGCAGTCCTGTAAAAGAAACGAATCCTGTTATGTGTAAATAACCCATGGGTTCTGTCAGAGGTTACAAGAAAGTTATAAGGATGGTTGATGAAGTTTTGTGCATGCAAGTTACTTTTGAAATTATTATATATATTGTTTTCTATAAAGATGTTTACATTATGTGTTATTTGAAATTATACTTTTCCTACTTAACTATCTTGTAATCACTCCATGTATACCTGTTGAATTGGAATTGTGGTTACTGGATCAATTTGACTCACCCCATGTTTATTTAATATTTTTTCTCAGGCAAGGGTTTAGGTGTTGGTCCCAAGGGGAAGTTGTTTGTGGCTCGAGTTTTCCTTTCCACTCTGTATAGCCTCTGTTTTGTCTTATATGCTTTGACTAATGTATATTACCCAACTTTAGGGCCTTTTTGTCAAACTTAACATATGTTTATTTTTTCCGCTGCATCCTAGACTTGTGCTATTGGGCGAAGCCCTTTTTGGATATATGTGAATGTTATTTGATTGTGATTGATATGGGCAGTAGTGGTAGTTATTTTGGTGGACTTCAAATGCTCTAACCCATTCATGACTGGTTTTAGTTGTATTTTTGGGATCATAGAGATTCATGATGGATTTGATACACATCTGAAAAATCAAGTGTTGATTATTTCTTATTACATTAATTATCTTTGCTATTTTGAAATAGTGGCTACTGCTCTATTATGGATATAAATTGTTAATGATGGTGGTAGATTTCTATTTGATTAGTTTTGTCCTTCCTACCATGGTTGACTTTTTAAAGTAATTAGCGAGGTCTTTTATATAACTATAGTAGTTCTTAATTATATGATTTATTTTTCCTATCATAGTTACTACCTAAATGTTTTTAGCTAACTCTTTTCTATTTATTGATTTTTAAAGACTTAATTATTATTGTGGAATTAAGTATTTGTGTACTTGTTACGGGGCTGTTACATAGTCACTGGTTTTGTACACGTCCCAGTGTTTGATTGATAGCAAATGGGTGTTGAAAAATAAGTTTAATGCCAATGGCTCTATCTTGAAACACAAGGCGTGGCTGGTAGTGAAAGGATTTTAGCAAACACCGAGTGTATATTATGGAGAGACTTTTAGTCCAGTAGTAAAACCAAACACAATTCATATAATTTTAACAATAGCAATGACATACAATTAGGAGATTCGTTAGCTTGATGTCAACAATGCATTTTTGAATGTTCACCTATAAGAAAGTGTTTATATGAAGCAGCTTGAAGGTTTTGTTGATCAAAATCGGTCCAATTGTGTCTGTAAGTTGGGAAAGGCTATTTATGGTTTGAAACAAGCACCATGTGCTTGGTTTCATAGATTGAGGGTTGTGTTATTTCAGTGGGTATTTTAGAATTCAAGGAGTGATCCTTCTCTGTTTTATTTTCATGAAAACAAATTAATTGTCTTTATTTGGATCTATGTGAATGATATTTTGGTGACTCACAAAAACTTTGCTTATTTGAGACATTTTGTGGAAAAACTCAGTTGTTTTTCCCTTAAAAATCTAGGAAACTTATATTATTTTATGGGAATTGAGGTCTATTGTATTAGTTCTGGTATCTTTTCGAGTTAAGCTAAATATATTCTTGATTTGTTAAAAAAATTTGATATGCTTGACTGTGATCTAGTTTCAACTCCAATGGTTACAAGATGCCAGTACACCGTTAATGAAATAACTTTGATGAAAAATCCAGTTGTTTATCGACAAGCTATAGTTTCACTATAGTATTTGACCACTACCAGGCCGTATATAGCTTATTATTCTGTCAACAAACTCAGTTAGTTTATATCTGCTCCTTGAGATATCCATTTTCAAGGTCTTAAATGCATTATACAATATTTGAAGTGAACATTTAGTTATAGTCTGTTTTTTGAAACCATTAAACTCGTTGAGGTTGTTTTTTTATATTGATGCAAAGTGGGCAGCTAACATTGATGACAGAAAATCAGGTGCTGGCATGTGCATTTATTTTGGTAATTCCATGATTTCATGGTTATCAAGAAAGGAAAGAGTGGTATCTTGTTCTAATACTGAGTCTGAATATAAAGCCTTGGCAGATGGAGCAATCGAAGTTAAGTGGATAGCCTCTCTCTTATCTAAATTTGGCTTTTCTTTAAAACAACTATAAGTGATGTGGTGTGATAATATAAGTCCCAAGGCTCTAGCTGTAAATCGTGTTCAACATGGAAGGAGCAAGCATATCAAGATTGACATTCATTTTATTTATGATTTGGTACAGCATGGTTGCATTGATGTTCGATATTTGCCCTCATCTTATCAGATTGCAGATTGTTTGATAAAACCTCTCAACTGCACTCAGTTTCATAATTTTCGATGCAAACTCGGGCTGCTTGTTCCACCCTCTCGTTTAGGGGTGGGTTGTTAGAGTATAATTATAATTAGCTAATATGAAAGAATTTTTTTATTTATTTAGTAGATTCTTTCTTATCCTAGGGCTACATGACCCCTCCCATTAACAAACTCCTTTGCAACTTGCGCTGCATATTCTTTATTTAATGAATATTGAGCACTATTGCACTGTACCTCAGATATTTGCATTCCGCTATTACCTCCTTTTTTGTCTAACAAATTTTAAGGGCAAACCCATAGTTAAAAAAAAATTTTATAATTCATAAAATAACAAATATTTGCTGTCTATGATATGTTATGTATATATTGATCATTAGTTTCATACATCTATTAAAAAGAAAATCAATAGCAAGTCAAAATATGAATAGGCAATTTGTTTTTTTTTTTAAAAAAAGCAAAAATCTCCTAGGTCAACAATAGGCATGAAAAAGAAATATATATTCACTTTGTTAGTTGGTAAAAATAATTTCTAAACTTTTCAAGTGCAAACACATGACTAAGAAACTCTTAAAATTCTTAAACTAAAAAATGTTTGCTATGTGTGATGTGTTTTAATAAATTTATCATTGATTTCATACATCAATATCAAAAAAAAAAAAAAATAGCAAGTCAAAATATAAATAATGCAATTAATTTAAAATGGCACAAGTCTAAAAGAAGACAAAACAACGAGACATATATATTTCCTTTTGTCACTTTTTTTTTTTTGGAGCTGATATTTCTTTTTTTCACTTAGTGAAAACAATTCCTAAACTTTTAGAGCCCACATCCAGAAACATTGCGAACATTCTAAAAGTAAAAAAAAAAAAGTTTTTATATACGATATATTCTAAATAAATTTATAATTAATTTCATATGTAAATATAAATATAAAACAAATAGCAAGTGGATATATAAATATTAAAAGTTATTAAAGAAAGTGAAAGTCGCGCATAAAAATAAGGACATATAGTTACTTTCTCACTTAATAAAAACAATTCATTAACTTTTTAAGTGCAAATCCATATTTAAAAAAGCTCGTAAAATTCATAAAAATAAAATATTTTTATGACAAGTTATGAATATATTATATATAAATATTTGTAATATATAATATGTTATGAATGTATTTATCATTGATTTCATAAATAAATGTAAAAATAAAATGAATGACGAATCTATATATAAATAATACAATTTATTAATAAAAAGATATAATTGCATAGATTAACCGTAGTCATAAAACACCACATATATGTGCACTTTCTCACATAAAAACCAATGTCTAAACCTGCACATGCATAATTAAAAAAAACTCTTAAAATTCTTAAGTTAAGAAATATTTGCTATATATGATATGTTTAAGATAAATTTATTGATTTCATAGCTCAATATAAAAGATAAAATCAATAATATGTCAAAGTATAAATAATACAATTTATTAAAACAAAAAAAGAAAATTGCACAAGTCTAAAGGGAAGCATCTAAAGACAAAAGGGGACACATGTTTGCTTCTCATCTAGTAAAAACAATTCATAGACTTTCCACGCACATGTCCATAATTAAAAAAAAAAAACTCTGAATATTCTTAAAATAACAAATATTTGCTATATATGATATGTTCTAGATAAATGCATCATTAATTTCATACATAAATATTGATAAAATGAATATCAAGTTAATATATAACTTATACAATTTATTAAAAAAAGTTGAGAATCGTATGGGTCAACAACAGATGTAAAGAAAGATATATGTTTACTTTCTCCCTTAACAAAAACACTCTGTTAATTAATTTTTTAAATGCAGATTCATAATTAAAAAGCTATAAATACTCTTAAAATAAAAGATATCTGTCATATTTAATATGCCTTCGATAAATGCATCATTAATTTTATACTCGCAATTATAGAAAATTATTCTCGCAAGTTCACCAATCACAACCTCGCGCGGGATCTCAAGATTATGGCGAAAAGAAGACTCAACATATTGATCATTGATTACCAAGGGAACCCAACCAATAAAACTTTCCAATGTTATTTTCAAAGAAGTTGCCATGATTCATTCTACACAAGCCTTTGTTTAATATTGCCACTTCTCTTTAGTTTCTTCACACACACGCGCACGCACACGCAACCGCGCACACAAAATATTTAATTTGAATTAATACAATTTTTATCCATCACACACAAAATATTTAATTTGTATTAATACAATTTTTAATCCATCACACACACACAAAAACAATTTTTGATCTATCAAGTTTATCTTTATTTTGATTTTGATTCTTTAAGTTTAAAATTATAGGTTTTGATCTCTTAAGTTTCTTTTATTTAAACATTGATTATACAATTTAGTAAATACTGTTTTGTCTTTTGAGGGACTAAAACCTATGGTTTGAGACATGAAGAACTTATAAACTCGAGACATGAAGGATTATATTAACCCATTTAATTTGGCCATAGTTTCTTTGTTTCTACATTTCACAAGGGCCAAAAGACGTAGGGGAAAAATACAAAGTGTGGAACAAAGTATACTTGCCCATTTACTCTCATTACACACATTACACACACACCCCACATAGAACAATACATCCACTACATTATTTTTCAAGATAAGAGCAAAGTAGAAGTTCTCACCAGACTAGACAATGATATATATATATATATATATGTATGTATGTATGTATGTATGTAAAGGAGACTCCACTTACTATCTAAAATATTTTGTCTATATTTTCAAATAATGAAGCACGAGAAGAATGCTTAGGAAGTTGGTCTGGCAGCTGTTCTGACACCAAGAGATAGAAGAGCCCCATAACTCCAGTATGCGGACGGCTGCCACGACTGTAGTTGGATTCCAGAGTTAAGGTTTCTCCATCAATTATCTTGACCGAACCAGGTTGAGGATAACAAGTGCTCATTCCTACAATGTAGCCTTCTTCATTCCCTGCCTCCTTCCCGGTTCCATAGCTTGGTGTTGAAGAACATATAACCCTTCCATCCTGAAACCATCTCACTAGCTAGTTTCAGAAAACAAGCTATATTGCTATGTTACAACAAGCGGTGTGGATATTATCGATTTAAAGTTACAGACCGGTTCAATGGCACATGAGCTCTGAGGAATTGTCTAGACTTTAACCCCTACCACCCTCCAAATCACAAATATTGAAGGAGGGTTTTCTATATACCAATGAAAATAAACAACTCCCTTACTAATCAGTAAAAACCGATTCACCCATTTTTTGCACATATTGTACTACTTACAAAGGCTCAAATATAGAGAAACATAGTAAGCTGCAAATTTGCAACCCTACTTAATTTGCTGGATGAGAATCATTACTTATTAGGACCCTTTTGGCCTTTTCCATGTTAAAATTTTCATAGATACTAGTAAATAATTAATAGAGCCGGCAATATGCAACCACCAACTCCCAAAAAGTGGAGGGTTAGGTTGAAGAAAATAGAAACTGTTTGGATGTGGTCCTTTTCAGCCCGCACTCATCAACTCACAACTCGTCACAAGCTAGCCTGCGAGCCTACCTTTTTTTTCAATTATAATTTTTTTAATTTTAATTTGTATTTTAATAAGAAAAAGTTTTATCATTTTATCATTTTCTTTATTGTTTTAACATTTTTATATTAATAAAATAACTATTAAAAATAAAGTATATGCTTATATTTCAAGTTTTGAGATTAATTTAATTATATAATTATATGAAAATATAAAAATAAATAGAATTTAGTCTATAAAAGTTTGTAATTTAATTTAAAAATTTTAAAAATATATATGTAGAAATACAAAAAACTTATAAAAAAAAATGGAGGTTGGCGGGCCAACCCATTCCTTGGTGGGACAGTCTGGCTAAATTCGAGCCCACCATGAGATGGTCCTTTTACCAACCTGCATGGGCTCCAGCCTATACCACCACTAGCAATTAAAGGCTGAAAAATAGAAATCAACTATCACCTGTCCATACAGAGTTGAACCAATTCCACCCGCATGTTGATGAGCCACACCATAAATGACATAGCCACCTCTTGGCATAGGGAGGCTTGTTCTTTTGACATCAATGCATTCACTCTTATCCTTATGGCTATTGCTGCAAGACTCAACATCATATTCAACCTGTAACAAAACAATACTTGTTGCTTACATACACACAATAACAAAGTGTATTTTATTATGTTTTAAGTTGAATTCGGATTCAGACTAATGAACTTGTTACCATAAAAATTACTTACCTTGCAATTATGTTTTGTACCCAAGGCTTTAGAACCATGTGGTGCTTGCAAAGTGTCGGTCACGTCAAGTATATAAATCTTAACAGGCACCATGAAATCACTCCAGTCAACCCACTTAATTGTATATCTTAAGTAGAGGCTTCTCCTTGGTAGCTGAAGGCCTTTCTTTACCCTGCACTGAGTATTATGATAACAACACAGCAAACCGCCTATATAATCGGGCCTCAAAGGCCGGCCATATTCATCCTTTGTGATGTTATAAAGATCACATTTGCACTCAATGCACCCCAACCTATCTTCAACACCTCTGGTATCGATGGCATGGACATTAAGCATCCATTTCTCCTCATACCCATTTGGAATTTCTGCAGGATTGCCTACTTCTATCACAAAAGGTTCTGGTATATCAGTATTTGTGCCGCGTGTTTCGGATCCAATACCAAAATACTGTCCAAGAGTACCTGCAGGACATAAGCCGCTATTTCCTACAATCACTTGATCTGAATCTGACTCATTATTACCTGTGTTTGTCACCTCTTTACGTTGATGGTATCTAACAACAAGCCAATGATGGAGATAAGTTTCATGAAGAGGGACAGAATTGCCTTTTTCATCAACCACTTCACCATTGAAACTCTTTATTGCGATATGGCCTCTTGGGAAGCCTATATCATAGTAATAGCTATTTTGAACTGATCCTGGTTCTAATTCAAACTTGGGGGAAAGAAAAACGGCTTCCTTGACATTACTTTCCTTCTTCCATAAAGCATGAGACAGTGATAAGAGCAATAGTATTGCTGATAAAAATATATAAGCTTGCGAAAGTCGCATGTTGTTTCTCTGCAACATCATCATATGGGAAATCATTAGATAACAGAACCTAAAACAGAAGCAGATGTGAAGTGTGCTGCGTCCAGTCTCCTATATACTAGCTCTGATCTTTAATATAAAAGTTAGTTTGACATTCAATTTAGTTCAAATATAATACTCCAATCCACTTTATCTCTTATATTCATTTTTTTTCTCAAGGTAGTCCTTGTAGTAGTTACATATATTAAAGATTTCATCAAGTGATAGTTTTAGCTAATATACGTGATTAATAAAAGCATTTTAAGGAAGACAACACCTATTTATTACAAGTAACTAACTTAACTAATTTTTTTAATTTACTCAAATTAATCAACTGACTCTTATATTAAGGATAAGAAGTAGTATATGTAGTAGAAATATAATAGAACTTAACGAACTAGCAAGCACAAAGAAGAAATAACATACCACTGCAGAGGAAGGACTAGAAGAGTGACTGATCTGAATTTGCAAGAAACTAAGAAATTGGAGTTGCACTTACACTACACAAATTATATCTATATATATAGGCACACACAGGTAAGGCAGCTGACAGCTGCACGACACTTTAATTTTCAATCATGTTGCGTTACGTTGCGTGATGAACAATTCCACAACGGACGAAGAGCTTTTTTTGTGCTGTAAGGCATGACGCATATGATGAATCTGGAAGATTGTCGGTGTGAACAGGGGAAGATGAAATCAATATGATAGAGACAAGTGCTTCGTTGAATGAAATTACAGGATGAGGGTACTAGGGATCCACGTGGAAACAAATCCGCCTGTCTCCAAAATTTCAGACAAGGTGTTCGATTAATTGGATGCCTCTGGATACGTTTAGATGCATGATTAGTATTGACGTGCAGCAGCATCTACCTAGAGAAAAAACATACATAGAAGACTCACGACAACCTAGTTATTGTCATCAACATGAAAAAAAGTAGACCCTCTTTCTAATGTAAACAAATCATTATTGGTTGAGATGACAAACGGCATGATTTTGGTTAGGAGAAAAACGTAAGTTCAAATCTCAGGAACTGCACTCTAAGTTATAATCTTAATATTTTCAGCTTGACAGAAATTAGCCTCAAATCCAAATTGACTCAATGAGTTATACCAAAGGAAAAAATAAAAGCTAAACTAAGATACGCACACAACAATAATAAAAAAGACGATCATGTTTCAGCTTAAATCTCTCAACAGAATTGTCATCATCGCATTGTGAAATCTTGAAGTAATTTCCCCCCACTTTTAACATCTTAATAAGCTTCTAACTGTAACACCATATAATGCATAAAATGGCCGGAGCTATAGTAATATAGATGTTACACTTCCAACTAGATGAATCAGCCAAAAAAGCAAAGCCGTAACAAAAACTATTCCCCTAGCACCTGGGTAAAATAAATTGAGAAGCATCAGGCATCTTAAGTAATTAGAGATTTGTACCTTCTGTACATTTTGGGTAAAATGAGATACAAATGGAAAGCTGTATGTGAGGCGCCCAACAAACCAGACTGCCATGAAACAGTATATTATGAGAAAATCTTACACATAGTCTTGTGTCATTGCCTTCACAAGGTTAACACCACTGCGGCCAAGATTGATACTTGAAAAAAACAAAAAAAACACAGAGACTATATATATGGACAAAATGATTGAAGTTGAAATAAGCATGACGTAGAACCGATAGTTTCTCTGCAATTATATAAACATTTAATTGGACTGTTAGTCTAGTAATGATGGTCAGTCAAGTAAATCCGGAAAAATAAGGAGTGTCTCTTTTCTTAAAACTTCTTTATTAGTTTGCAAATGGCATAAAAATGCAACATTGAACTTGAACGATTTTAAGCTTCGTTCTTTGCAGCATAATAAACTCACTATTCTGCTTATGCACTGTCCATCCCGGGGTCGTTAACCTTGTTTGTGCTGCTTTCTTGGTATACAGAATATATTTACCTTATTGGGTAAAAGTGCATCCAACACCTCTGCATACAAATCATTTTTTTCTCAGATTCAGCACATCAATCTTTTTTATGGTACGTCCAATACCCTATTATTTGTTTTTTAATCCATCGGCACTCTGAAGATTAGGGTGACAGATGTAACTAAATAAATAATATCATGGTGTTGGATGCATCAAAAGAATAAAATTAGGGTGCTAAATATACCATAAAAAAAAAAATCGGGATGTTAGATGTAATTGGAGCCAAGAGTCCTTTGGATGCACCTATACAGAATTTAAGATTACTGCTGTTAGTGATTAGCTGCAATAAGCACTGGTTAATCATGTGGTTATTTGTGCATCTGAATCTAGGAGATTTGCCGGCTGTAAACCCTGAGTTAGTTGTAACCTAATCGCTCCTGTAAACTTGCATGTTCAGTATAAATATACAGTGAGTTTCCAGTGATCATTAAGTAAACTTCATTCCAATATTATATCTTCCACTACTGTATCAGCTATAGCTTGTCTAAAATCTTCTGACCTTTACACATGTCTAGCTTTAACAGGCTCTCAATTATTTTTCTGCTCATTCTTTGTAATACCTTTTGTCCTCTAGCTATTGTATTCTTGTCTATATATTCAATAAAAAAATGCAGAGCACTGTGCTTCGATTATTCAATTCCTTCTATCCTAGCTTTTCTATCTCAATGTACGATTGGAGCATTAACTCTTATTTTTCCGTATCTTGGAGTAATTACGCATTCAGGCGACTAAACCCATGAACAGCCACTGGTAAGGAGGATCAGAGACGCGTGGAGGCTTTGGGTCGTCACCGTCATCCTCTTCGACAACGACCGAGGGGAGAGACTCACACCGATTAGACCATAGGATGGAGAAAGCTGAGATGGGGAGAGCCAGACGCTGCTGTGAACGTGATGGATGGGTGAGAAAACGGACCGTTTGCCTCTCTTAGTATAGGGTGAAATTCAACCATTTTAATGATTTAGGAGTAAAGTTGCAACACCTAATAATTTAGACATCTCAAAAAATAGGTTAGAATGTTAGGTGTACTTTCACCTTATCCTAATCCTAATCAAGTAGTGCAATATCCTTGTCCTAGCAATATTATCTTTAAAATATAATTAAAAAAAGGCATCCATTGTTTTTCACCGTTAGTTTGAGAGAACAATTATGGAAAATGCATTAAAAAATTATTTTCTCCATAACAATGACTATCCTAAATTCTCAACGAGTGCAATATCATTAAAATATAATTAAAAAGGCACCTGTTATCGTTCACCGTTAGTTTGCGTAAGGAATAATGGAAAAAGCATTAAAAATTTATAAATAAATACCCCATAAAAAATAAAGGAAAAATCGGGAATAAATCTCCCATTAAAAATTTAATTGGTAAAAGGGACTAAAGATTTTATACAACTTAACTTCTATTTTGTACAACTTAACTTTTTTTATGTGTAATTTATCTTTCTTTACGTGTAATATTTTTTTTTTTTATGTGATGTGCAGCTCAATTTTCTGTTAACTCAGGGAGAGCTAGACGCTGCTGTGAAGGTGATGGATGGGAGAGAAAATGAACCCTTTGCCTCCCTTAGTTTAATTAGGGTGAAATTGAACCCATTTTAATAATTTAGGAGTAAAGTTGCATCGCTTAATAACTTGGACATCTCAAAATATAGTTTATAGTGTTAGGCGTACTTTTATCTTATCCAGTTATCCTAATCCTAATCAAATAGTGCAATATTACCTCTAAAAATCTTAATTATAAGATATTGTTTATAATCTACAAATGAGAAGTTATAATTAGAACCGGAAGTAGTAATTAAAAAGGCATCTATTATTTTTCACTATTAGTTTGTGAGAAGAATTATGGAAAATGCTTTAAAAAAATTATTTTCTCCATAATAATGACTATCCTAACTTCTCAACGAGTGCAATGCCATTAAAATATAATTGAAAAGGCAACTGTTATTTTTCACAATTAGTTTGCGCGATGAATTATGGGAAAAAAAGCATTAAAAATTTATAAATAAATAACCAACAAAAAATAAATCCCAATTAAGTCTCAGAATTTATAAATAAATGCAAAGGATATATTTTTATTTCATCACATTTTTTCGGAACAAAAAGGCAAGCAACGCTGGAGGATTTATATATAAAGACACTCCGCAATCAGAAGGAGAAGGATGGACACTTTTTACCTCTCCTGATTTGTTCCGAGCAAGCAGTAGGTGGCGATAGGATAAGCTCAAAGTCTTAACTTGAAGCATGAGGCCTACGAGCTATGGGGTCTGCAAATTTAATGCATTCTCGGTAAATCAGCGCCGTCAATTCCCAAATCTCATCAAGGAGGAAAACGACAAAAAAAAACGAGTTAAATTTAAAAGAATTAGAAAAGTGGAGTAAAAAGATCGTAATTAATTTTTATTATTCTTTTATTTTGCATCTTTTATTTATTAAAATTTTAAAATATTACTCTTTTGGTCTTTAATAATAAAACCCATTTAACTAATTTGATTAAATTAAAAAAATTAGGTAAGTTAGTTAATTATAAAAAAAAATAACACATTTTTTCTAAAATATCATAATCATCTTTCTTAATACCCCATCTTCCTCTTTTACTTGATTATGGTTGAGAGAGTATCTATAGGGATAATTTAGAGAAAATTGATAAATATGAAAAATAATTTTTATATTTAGGATTAAAACCAACTCAAAAATTAGGTTTTATATTAAGGATCAGAAGAGTATTTTTAAAATTTTTTTATATTAAATCCTTTCTCTTTTTCTTATTTTACTCGTACTAAACCTCGAATTAAAGGATCTACAGTCCTTCATCGTGTGAAAAGCTTCCACTGAATGTGCGTGGAGTTTCGCCCTTGTGAGTTTTAATTGTTTGCAAACCCGTGCGTATAGCCTGCATCTCTGCCATCGTCGAGGGCATATTACCTAGTCTACGTTCAAAACCCCTCGCCCAGTTTTGCAAATGAGGCAACTTGACTTGTATGTGTACATATAAAAATTTGACTTGTAAACATTAATTTGTAAATTTAACTTGCAAATAACGGATCAATTTGTAAATATTAAGATTATATAAAGTTGAAGGTCAAAAATACTTATGAAGTTAAACAAAAAATTCAGTTAAAATTTACTAATCCAAGTTTAAAAATATTCCAAAAATGCCAGCATCGTTTAAATGAGCTAACGTCCATTACCTTTCTAGTGGAACCTACAATATTTTTAAGGAAAGTATTAAAATACCCCTAATTAAAATAAAAAAAGTTAAGGGTAAAAAATATCAATAAATTTATACTAAAAGTTCACCAAATACCATATAACTTTCAATAAAAGTATCAAAATACCTCCAACTTTTAAGGTTATTAATTATAATAAATTTTTATGTCCTCAATCTTTATAATTAAAAAAGGTTATTAATGTTTTTAATAAAAAAATTTCTTAATCAGCCAATTTTTTTCCTTTTTTTTTAATAAAAACCAGTCTGCTATAGTTATTATATTAATTGTTATGGCTAAAAATATTTTAATAGAATAAATATTATACATAATAATTAAATATTTTTATAACTTATTGTGTTTTATATTTTAACACTATTATTACTTTTTCAAAAGTATTTTAATTTCAAAGAATTTTCAAATAAAGTCAACAAAATAAACATGTACATTTTGATCCTTTGATTAGTATTCATTTGATATTTTTAGATTTTTAATTCAATTTAATTATATGATATAAATGATATAAGTTTGAGAGATTATATCAACCAACTAAATTTAAATTTAAAATTTGTAAAACAAATGTTTTGCTACAAACATATATAAACATATTTAGTTAAGTGTTATTAATTAACAAAGTTAATCAAATTTTTAATATCTATGTTAATTAAATATCTTGAATTTTCTGCCTAATATGGTAAAAAATAAACGAATAATTAATTTTCTAAAAGAGAAAGAGAAAAAGTCTTAAAATTTTCAAAGAATTTTGCTCAAGATTAATGATACAGCATGATGAAGGTAGATTAGTAAATAAAATTTATTTAAATATATTTTTATAATATTCTTAACGTAGTTAATAGGTTGGACTTAAGTGTATATTTTCAAAATGGAATGGAGTCCATGTAATTAGGGCAAAACATTAAGAAAGTTAGAGTATTTTACTCAATAACTTATCATTGAAGGGCAATTCAACTCAAACTTAATTTTTTACACGAATTATTTTAATTAATAATTTCTAACACATTTTAATACGATAACCCTTTCAGTAAAAATTACATGATGTTTGGTGAACTTTTACCCTTAAGTTTTTTTTTGTTTTAGTTGGGATATTTTGGTATCATGGGTCACACTGCAAAGGTAATAGACGTTAACTCATTTAAACGGCACTAGCATTTTTGTGCCATTTGTAAACTTGGATTAGTAGTACTGGATGAACTTTTGGTATAACTTCGTTGGTATTTTTAACCCTGAATCCACTTATATAATTCATGAGACATATTTGTATTTAATTTTCGTAAAACACATATATTTTCCATTGTGACCAAAACTAGAACAATTTAAAAACATTATCATTGCACCATATTTGTGTTTTATTTTCGATAACTAAGGTCAATATTCAACATTTTTAATAGCCAATTATAATTATATTACAACGCCTCTTAAAATGCTGATTAAAAAAAAATGCCACCCAAGAACTAACGAACATGTAGAAGTTAAGAGGAACAATTAAAATATTACTTTTTTTAGAGGGAAAGGCAAAATGATATTGAGAAATATAAGCATACAAAGTTAAAGAGTCACAGTAGCATAAGTTAAGTATGGAGGAAAAAAGACGAAGATTAACAGAAATAAAATGAACAGTAGAATTAGAGGATAATAAAAATAGTAATAATAATACTCAATCTCCTCGTTACTTAGGCATGAAGATTACCTAGTTTAAGAACTAAGGAAAATGGGGAAGATTGGGCTATGAAAAGGAATGTAGGGAAGAAGGGTCTCCTAAGCGTCCACGGCATTGTTTATAAATTCCGTCCATGGCATTGTTTACAAATTCTCATTTAGTTTAATTTAGTTTGAGTTCCAACAGTCCGACACATCAGATTTTCAATATATCTAGCAAGTTCAGTTCTAACAATGGCCAAAACAATATTTTATTTGTACAAATTGAGAAAGCATTAGAAGCAATTACATATCTTTTTCTTATTGCACAGTACAGATCATCCGCTATTGCATTAAAATATTACTCCTCCAATATTTAATATAGAACTAATTAGAAAGTTAATGTTAGTCTTATATATAAGATTTATTTTACATGTTTATCAATTTTTTTCCTCAAATTAACCTGATTGATATTTCCCCAACAATAATCAAACAGGAGAGAAAAGAAGAGAATTAAAAAAGATGCTCAAAATATTTTTAAAAAATTAAAAATCATATTAACTAATTTAACGAATATTCTTAATCTACTTAAATTAGTTAATTAGGCCTTATATTAAGAACCAGATAAATATAAAGTTTATCATATTGAGAATGTTATGGACGGAATAAGTCTTAAGAAGAACAAAGTCAAGTTAAAAAACCATTGAATATAATATAGACCAGAGCTGAATATAAAGCTTTCTTCTGCATAAATTTTGGAATCAGAAAATTGATAATTAACACTTTCACAATACAAAGATATTTACATTCATTTTAGGAAGGATGCTAATTCGCATCTTTCCACGTCTTAAATATTGATCCAAAAAAAAAAAAAGAAGTTGACACCCTACAATGTTACAGGTATCTTTTGGTAGGAGAAACTACCCAGAGATGACAATTTTTGTACCCCATTTGGGAAAATCCAGTGTAAAGTTATTGAATGGATAAGTCCCCAATCCTTAAAACGGACTATATAATACTCCTCTAGTTCTTAATATAAAACCTATTTAACTAATTTGATTAGATTAAGGAAGTTAGGTAAGTTGGTTAATTATGAGAAATGTGATGCATTTTTCCTAAAACACCATAATCATCTTTCTTAATACCCCATCTCCTTCTTCTACTTGATTATAGTTGACAAAGTATCCATAGGGATAATTTAGAGAAAATTGATAAATATGAGAAATGAGTCTTATATTTAGGACCAAAACCAACTCAATAATTAAGTCCTATATTAAGTACCGGAGGAGTATATTTTATTGTGAACATTTTACTAGAGATTTCTATTACATCAATTTACCTGTGTGATTTCTGTTGAAGCATACAAGGGGGTGGGTCAGGTTTCAACCATCTAGTGGCCTAGATCCTCATCTGGCCGAACCCTTCAAACCCTTATCTCACTGAACCCTTTTGAAGATCGATCACCTGGATGAGAACTAAGAAAAGTGTGACTGTGAATTAGCTTAAACCATAAACACAGTGATGCCAAAATTCCCACGTTGCATCGGGCATCTTTTTCCGGTGGAGAGACACCCAAACTTCAGGCATGTGAAATAATGAAACCGTGGGTCAATAAATGCTGAAGAGTCTCTGCCGAAGTGCGATTCAAATGAAATGAACAGAGGGTGAAGTGAACCCCGCTATTTCTCTAGATTCCCCAGTGGCCTAGCCAGGTACTTCCTCACCACAGGGTCTAACAAGGGTAGCAGCCAAGAGATGGCAGCGAACTCTCGTTGTTTTAGCATCACAACAGCCAATTGCAGCACACCTTGCTAGCATAGCTTCACTGGATCTTTGAAAATCGTAATCCTAGCAACATTATTTTCCAGTAATGCTACATGTGCAATGCTAAAAGATTCACCTTTATCGGTGGCAAACTACCGTTCTCTCACTATTATATTGAACCAATCTTTGCTTGAAGATCTTGTTGCTTTAACTTCTATGGACTTTGTATTGGGCCCCTCCCCGATGACTAAGTCAAATGGAAGCCCCGTTTCTTTAGTTTCATAAACCCGCTTTACAGCGGCCTTACAACTTTCCCGACAAAGTATTTGTGCGAAAGAAGCTCACCTAGTCTTCCTGTTGCCCTTGCTTGTGCTGCATCAGATGTGCCAGTTATGAGCTGATCTCTCTTGCTAAAAGCTGAACTCATGCCAGGCTCATAAAGAGCTTCTTCTAAACTAACAGCATCACAACCAGTATGAGGATTAGAAGAGGTCTGATAGCTATCTTGGCAGGACTGATCTTCCAAGTTGTCACTTTCATGCAACACCATTGCTGCTGTACTTTCTGCCGGCCCATCTTCAATAGTCTAGTTAGCATCAACCGTCCCTGTATCTGCACAAATTGTTAAGGAATTGAGGCTTTCAAAATCATGGTTCTTCATTTCAATATAGCCACTAGTCTGGGCAGCCTGTGTCTTGAATCCATTCGCACGGGCATAACTAAAATCTGGTGCAGTTTTCCAGTCAACAGGTGGCCAGTTTGAGTTTACTCCAGTCTTCCTTTTCGGAAAGATCTGTTCGTTTGCTTTTGGTACATGACCTGATGGTTGTATATTATCAGTCTCCAATGAAGATGAAGAGAGAGTCCAAACTGATTCTTCATAAGGAATTTCAGGCACATTTTGGCTATTTGATATGAAAAATTCTATTTGCTCCTTCGAGGAACCAGATTCCGCCATTGTTGTTATGATGTGAAGGAAATTGGCTAAGTGCAACTCAGGAGTGCCATCAAATAACAGACGAGAAAGCTCCATAAACAAAGAATGATTATCTGTGTCTTGGGTGGTGTACAAAATGTTTTCCTGCGACAAAATGGACATACAAGTGTATAAGGATATAGGCTCTGGAGGCCCAAAAAAAACCAATTATAACATAAAAAATTAGGAGAGTTGCAACTAATACAGCCAATGCTTAAAAAGTAAGTGTGCGAGTGTGCATGTGTTTGTAGGAAAAAACGGCATCTTTTAACATACTTGCTGAAGACAACCACATTAACTCGCTTTTTTGATATGCTCCCACAACCCTTTATGACATTCCTGTAAAACAGCTTCTCAACAACGACAACTTAGGTGATTCAGAAAATCAAATCCGGACTGCTTCAATTGAAAAGATTTATCATTATGAACTTCATGTATGTAGCGCTGTGCATATGGAACAGCCCAGCTTATCAATGATGCCGTCAAGCCACAATCAGCAAGACCATAATATATTGCTTCACGAGTTACAACATGCACGTAATGCAAAGATGTAATATTTGAAACCAAAAGCATATTAATAATTCTTTCTAAAGTAAACGGCTTGAAAATATTAATATATTATTATTTTAACAGATAAGCGACTGTTAAATTTGCATTCAAGACATAGTTCAACTTATCAAGCCAATGCCTACTGAAGGACCTATAAGCTGAAAACAATTATAGTTCTAGGATTTTCAGGGGGCCAAACATCTGTTTATTGATAATTGTAAACAACTTTCACATATATATTTAGACAAAGAGCAAGTTCTCTCGTGAGAAAAATGGTAAGGCTCTCAAGGGTGAAGTAAATTCAGAGTACCCAGGACTCTACTCAGAAAAGAGGAAGAGGAGTGATCACACCTCTGACAAAGATGAAATGCCCAAGGATTTCATAAGGGTTGAAAGTTTTTGTTGAACAATTTCATGATCCTCCTCATCAGCGAGGTCTTCAAAGTAGAGAGAATCAAGGTTATCTGCATGCTTAAATTCTTTTTTTAAACTTTTATCGTCACACCAGCATACGAGACCAAAGGAAAAGGGGAAAAATACGAAGTGTAGCACAAAGTATACTTGCTTATTTACTCTTCATTATATATATGTGTGTGTATATATATATATATATCACATAGAACAATACATCCACTGCATTATTTTTTAAGATAAGAGCAAAGTAAAGGTTCTCACCAGACTAGACAATGATAGTTTTTTATATACGTACAGGAGACTCCACTTACTATCTAAAATATTTTGTCTATTTTTTTAAATAATGAAGAACGAGAAGAATGCTGAGGAAGTTGGTCTGACACCAAGAGATAGAAGAGCCCCATAACTCCAGTATGTGGACGGCTGCCACGGCTGTAGTTGGATTCCAGAGTTACAGTTTCTCCGTCAATTATTTTGACCAAACCAGGTTGAGGATAACAGGTGCTCATCCCTACAATGTAGCCTTCTTCATTCCCTGCCTCCTTCCCAGTTCCATAGCTTGGTATTGAGGAACATATAACCCTTCCATCCTGAAACCATCTCACTAGCTAGTTTCAGAAAACAAGCTATACTGCTATGATATCACAAGTTGTGTGGATATTATTGATTTAAAGTATAGACTAGTTTAACGGCACATGTGCTCTGAGGAATTGTCTAGACTTTAACCCCTACCACCCTCCAAATCACATTTATTGAAGAAAGGTTCTCTATACACCAATGAAAGTAAACAACTCCCTTACTAATCAGTAAAAACCCATTCACCCATTTTTTAGCACATATTGTACTGCTTATAAAGGCTCAAGCAAAGCTGCAATTTGCAACCCCACTTTAATTTGCTAGATGAGAATCATTACTTACCATGACCCTCTTCCATGTTAAATTTTTCATATACACTAGTAACTAATTAAAGGCCAAAAAATAGAAATCAATTATCACCTGTCCGTACAGAGTTGAACCTATTCCACCTGCATGTTGATGAGCCGTACCATAAATGACATAGCCACCTCTTGCCATTGGGAGGCTTGTTCTTTTGACATCAATGCATTTAGTCTTATCCTTATGGCTATTGCTACAAGACTGAACATCATATTCAACCTGTAACAAGACAATACTTGTTGCTTACATGCACACAACAGCATAAGTGTATTTTATTATGTTTCAAAGTTGAATTCGGATTCAGACTGATGAACTCGTCACCATTAAAATTACTTACCTTGCAATTATGCTTAGTACTCAAGGTTTTGAAACCATGTGGTGCTTGCAAATTATCAGTCACATCAAGTATATAAATCCTAACGGGTATTATCAAATCACTCCAGTCAACCCACTTAATTGCATATCTTAAGTAGAGGCTTCTCTTTGGTAGCCGAAGGCCTTCCTTCACCCTACATTGAGTATTATGATAACAACACAGGAAACCGCCTATATAATCAGGCCTCAAAGGCTGGCCATATTCATCCTTTGTGATGTTATAAAGATCACATTTGCACTCAATGCACCCCAACCTATCTTCAACACCTCTGGTATCGATGGCATGCACATTAAGCATCCATTTCTCTTCATACCCATTTGGAATTTCTGCAGGATTGCCTACTTCTATCCCAAATGGTTCTGGTATATCGGTATTTATGCCGCGTGTTTCGGATCCAAGACCAAAATAGTGTCCAAGAGTATCTGCAGGACATAAGCCACTATTTCCCACTATCACTTGATCTGAATCTGACTCATTATTACCTGTGTTTGTCACCCTTTTATGCTGATAGTATCTAACAATAAGCCAATGATGGAGATAAGTTTCATGAAGAGGTACAGAATTGCCTTCTTCATCAATCACTTCACCATTGAAACTCTTTATTGCGATATGGCCTCTTGGGAAGCCTATATCATAGTAATAATCATCTTGAACTGATCCTGGTTCCAATTCAAACTTGGGGGAAAGAAAAACGGCTTCCTTGACATTACTTTCCTTCCTCCATAAAGCATGAGACAGTGATAAGAGCAATAGTATTGCTGATAAAAATATATAAGCTTGAGAAAGTCGCATGTTGTTTCTCTGCAACATCATCATATTGGAAATCATTAGATAACAGAACCTAAAACAGAAGGAGATGTGAAGTGTGCTGCGCGCAGTCTCTTATATACTACATCCAGAACATTCAATTTGATTCAAATATAAGACTCCAATCTACTTTATCTCTTATATTTATTCATTTTTTTTCAAGGTAGCCCGGTTGTACATGTTAAAGATTTCATCAAATGGTAGTTCTAGCTAATACACATGATTAGCAAGGTTATTTTAAAAAGACAATACTTATTTATTACAAGTAACTAACTTAGCTATTTTTCTTAATTCACTCAAATTAGTCAGCTAGATCTTATATTAAGGACCAGAAGTAGTATGTATAGTAGAATTACCATAGAACTTTCACGAACTAGCAAAAACAAAGAAGAAATAACATACCACAGGAGAGGAAGGACTTGAAGTGTGACTGATCCGAATCCGTAAGAAACTAAGAATGTGTAGTTGCAATTACCCTACACAAATTATATCTATATATATAGACACACACAGCTAGGGCAGCTGAAAACTGCACCACACTTTCATTTTCAATCACGTTGCGCTGCGTTGCGTGATGAACAATTCCACAACGTACGAATGTGTATGTAACTGGAAATGGAGCTTTTTTTGGTACTGTAAGCCATGATGTATGTGATGAATCTAGAACATTGTTGGTGTGAACAGGGGAAGATGAAATTAATATGATAGAGACAAGTGCTCCTTTGAATGAAATTTAAATTATAGGATGAGGGTACTAGGAATCCACGTGGAAACATAATCCGCTTGTCTCCATTTGCGCCAATCATGCTCTGTTCAAATACCATATCCAACTTATCCAGCTCCAAAATAGCAGATAAGGTGTTCGATTAATTGGATGCCTCTGGATATGATCAGATGCATGATTACTATTGACAACAGCATCTACCCAGAGAAAAAACATCTATAGAAGACTCACGATAAGCTAGTTATTATAATCGACATGGAAAAAATAGATCTCTTTGTAATGTAAATAAATCAGTTGAGATGGCAAGTAGTGTCAATCTTACAAGGAGGAGAACATAAGTTCAAATCTCGGAAGCACATTCTAAGTTATAACATTAATGCTTCTGGTCCAATAAAAATTAATCTCAAGCCCAAATTGATTTGATGATACTGTGGAAGTCTAGGTTATGCTTGGGGGGGGGGAGGCCAACCTAAGATAAGCACACAAGAATAATAAAAAAGACGATCATGTTTCAACTTAAATCTCTCAACAGAATTGTCATCATCGCATTGTGAAATCTTGAAGTAATTTCCCCTTACTTTTAACTTCTTAATTTAATAAGCTTCTAACTGTAACTCTATATGATGCATAAAATGGCCGTAGCTATAGTAGATTTTACACTTCCAACTAGATGAATCAGCCAAAAAAGCGAAGCCGTAACAAAAACTATTCCCCTCGCACGTGAACAATAAATTGAGAGGGATCAAGCACCTTAAGTAATTGGAGATTTGGACCTTCTCGTACGTTTTGAGTAAAATGAGATACAAATGGAAAGCTGTACCAGACTGTTATGAAACAGTATATTATGAGAAAATCTGACACACGGTCTTGTGTGATTGCCTTCACAAGGTTAACACCACTGCGGCCAAGATTGATCCCAAAAAAAAAAAAAAACACAGACTATATATATGCACAAAATGGTTGAAGTTGAAATAAACATGAAGAAGAATCGATAGTTTCTACGCAATTATGTGAACATTCAAGTAGGCTATCAGTCTAGTAATGATAGTCAAATAAATCCAGAAAAATAAGGAGTGTATCTTTTCTTAAAAACTTGTTTTTTAGTTTGCAAATTGCACAGAAATGCAACATTGTACTTGAATGATTTCAAGCTTCGTTCTTTGCAGCATAATAAACTCACTATCCCACTTATGCACTGTCCATCCCAGGGTCATTAACCTTGTTTGTGCTGCTTTCTTGGCATACAGAATATGTTTTCTTAGCATCCAACACTTCAATCTTTTTTACGATGCATCCAGCATTCTAATATTATTTTTAATCCATCTGACACTACGAAGATTAGGGTGTTAGATATGACTAAATAAATAATATCAAGATACTGAATGCATCAAAAGAATAAAATTAGAATATTGGATGTATCATAAAAAAGATCACGCCGCTGGATGCAATTAGAGCAAGAGTCCTTTGGATTAGCTACAATTTGCACTTGTTAATCATGTGGTTATTTGTGTAACTGAATCTAGAAGATTTGCCAGCTATAAACCTTGAGTTAGTTGTAACTTAATCGCTCCTGTAAACTTGCATGTTCAGTATAAATATACAAGTGAGTTTCCAGTGATCATTAAGTAAACTTCATTCCAATATTATGTCTTTCACTACTGCAATGTACGATTGGAGCCTTAACTCTTATTTTTGCGTATCTGGGAGTAATCAGAGTCCTCTTACGTATCCAGGCGACTAAACCAATGCACAGCCACTGTTAATGAGGATCAGAGACGCGTGGAGGCTGGGTCTTCATCGTCATCTTCTTCGACAATGACCGACGGGAGAGACTCACGCCGATTAGACCATAGGATGGGGAAAGCTGAGATAGGGAGAGCCAGACGCTGTTGTGAAGGTGATGGATGGGAGAGAAAATGGACCCTTTGCCTCCCTTAGTGCAGGGTGAAATTCAACCATTTTAATGATTTAGCAGTAAAGTTGGATCACTTAATAATTTAGACATCTCAAAAAATAACTTTAAAATATAATTAAAAAGGCATCCATTAATTTTCACCCTTAGATGTCTTTTCATCTTATCCTAATCCTAATCAAGTGGTGCAATATTATTCTTATCCTAATCAAGGAGTGCAATATCTTTAAAATATAATTAAAAAGGCATCCATTAATGTTCACCGTTAGTTTGTGAGAAGAATTATGAAAAATGCATTAAAAAATTATTTTCTCCATAATAATGACTATCCTAAATTCTCAAGGAGTGCAATATCATTAAAATATAATTAAAAAGGCACCTGTTATTTTTCACCGCGTGAGGAATTATGGAAAATGCATTAAAAATTTATAAACAAATACCCTATAAAAAATAAAGAGAAAATTGGGGGTAAATCTTTCATTAAAAATTTAATTGGCAAATGAGATCAAAGGATTTTATACAACTTTTATTTTGTGCAACTTAACTTCTTTTGTATGCAGTTTATCTTCCCTTGTGTGTAATAATATCCTTTTGTGTTATGTGCAACTCAATTTTTCGTTATACAAATAAAATTCTCTTGTGTAAATCATCTTCTCTACGTGCAAATTAATCCATTATATCCAAATAGTTTTGTGCAAACCATCTTTCTTTTGCATGCACTTACATTTCTTTGTGTGTAACTAATCTTTCTTTGTGCAGTCAATCACCTTAAAGACTATTTACCAATTAAATTTATAATAAGAAATTTATCCCCAATTTTCTCAAAAATAAATCCTAATTAAGTTTCAGAATTTATAAATAAATGCGAAGAATATGTTGTTATTTCATGACATTTTCTCCGAATAAAAAGGCAAGCAACGGTTGAGGATTTATATAAGGGAAAACCATATCATAGGTACCTCTACTTTCTCTCAATTTTTAATTTGGTACCTATGTGTTTTTTCCTCTTGATTAAACATTTAATTTTATTTTATTTTAGCAACATTAGCTCTTATAACTTTGTTCTATTGGTATTTTTAGTCTCTATATAAGGATTAATGATGTTAATTGAGCAAAATTAAAGATTTAGTTAAGAACAAAAAACACATAGGTACCAAATTGAAAATTTACAAAAAATACAGGTACCTCCAATATGATTTTCCCTTTATATAATTATATGAGACACTCCTCAATCAGAAGGATGGACACTTGGCATGTTGCTTTATACCTCTCCTGATTTGATCCAAGCAAGCAGTAGGTGGCTAGAGGATAAGCTCAAAAGCTTTACTTGAAGCATGAGCCATACGAGCCATGGGGTATGTACATTTAGAACCCGTTTGGAATAGTTTATAAATAGAAATATTTTTATTGATTTATACATTTTTATCGTAATCCCAAACAGGCACTTATTACATTCCCTGTAAACCAGAGCTCTCAACTCCTAGATCTCATCATTTAGAGCACGTTTGGCACGAGAAGAACAGAGAAAAAAGTTTAATGAGTTAAATTTTAAAAATTTTTTTTTTATATTCTCTATTTATCAAAATTTTAAAATCTCACTTTTTAATTTTTTTTTTATATTAAACTTGTTAAATTTTTTCTTCCCTTCCTCTTTTTCCCATTTTCTTCCCACTAAATATAGAATTAAAGGATCTACAGTGCTTCTTCATTATGTGACAGGCTTCCGCTGAATGCGTGTAGAATTTCACCTTGTGAGGTTTAATTGTTTGCAAACCTCCAAACCCGTGCGTACAGCCGGCAACTCTGCCGTAGTCGAGGGAATCGCAAATGATGGACTTTGACGTGTACTTGTAAATATAAAAATTGACTTGTAAACATTAATTTGTAAATTTAACTTGTAAATAACGGATCAATTTTTAAATATTAAAATTATATAGGATTGACAGTCAAAAATACCTATAAAATTAAACAAGAAATTCAGTTTAAATCTACCAATCCAAATTTAAAAATAGCTCAAAAATACCAGCATCGTTTAAATGAGCTAACGTCCGTTACTTTTCTAGTAGAACCCACAATATTTTTAATGAAAAGCATCAAAATACTCCCAATTAAAACAAAAAAAAGGTTAAGGGTAAATAATATCAATAAACTTATACCAAAAGTTCACCAAATACCATATAATTTTTAATAAAAGTACCAAAATGCCTCCAACCTTTAAGAGCTATTATATTAGAGCACGTTAGAGATTATTAATTATAATAAATTTTTCTGTCCTCAATCTTTATAATTAAAAAGATTATTAATTTTTTAGTAAAAATTTTCTTAATCAGCCAGTTTTTTTCTTCTTTAATAAAAAGCAGTCCATTGTTATAGTTATTATATTAATTGTTATGACTGAAAATATTTTAATAAAAAAATATTATACATGGTAATTAAATATTTTTATAACTTATTGTGTTTTATATTTTAACACCATTATTACTTATTCCAAGGTATTTTAATTCCAGAGAATTGTCAAATAAAGTCAACAAAATAAATATGTACATTTTGATTCTTTGATTAGTATTTATTTGATATTTTAGATTTTTAATTCAATTTAATTATATGATATAAATGCTACAAGTTTGAGAGATTATATAAACCCGTTAAATTTATAATTTAAAATTTGTAAACAGATATTTTGCTACAAACATATATAAACATATTTAGTCAAGTGTTATTAATTAACAAAATTAATCAAATTTTTAATATCTATGTTAATTAAATTATTTGAATTTTCTGCCTAATATGGTAAAAAATAAACAAATAATTAATTTTCAGAAAGAGAAAGAGAAAAAGTCTAAAATTTTTCAAAGAATTTTAGTCAAGATTAATGATTTAGCATGATGAAGGGTAGATTAGTAAATAAAACTTATTTAAATATATTTTTGCAATATTCTTAACTGAGTTAATAGGTTGGATTTAAGTGTACGTTTTCAAAATAGAATAGATGTCCATATAATTAGGGGCAAAACATATAGGAGGTTAGAGTATTTTACTCAATAACTTATCATTGATCAGGCCAAAAAAAAAAAACTTATCGTTGAAGAGCAATTCAACTCAAGCTTAACTTTTTTCTACATGAATTATTTTAATTATTAAAATTTATTATAATTAATAATCTCTAACACACTTTAATACAATAACCTTTTAAGATTGACAGTATTTTGGTACTTTCAGTAAAAATTATATGGTCTATGGTGAATTTTAGTATAAGTTCATGGGTATGTTTGACCCTTAAATTTTTTTGTTTTAGTTGGGGTATTTTGGTATCGTGGGTCACACTACAAAGGTAACAGACGTTTGCTCGTTTAAACTGCATATTTTTGTGCCATTTTTAAACTTGGATTGGTAGTACTGAATGAACTTTTGGCATAACATCATTAGTATTTTTGACCTTGAACCCAGTTATATAATTCACGAGACATATTTGTATTTAATTTTCGTAAAATGCACATATTTTCCATTTTTGACCAAAATTAGAACAATTTAAAAAAATTACCATTGTACCATATTTGTGTTTTATTTTCGATAACTAAGGTCAATATTCAACATTTTTAATAGCTAATTATAATTGTACTGCTGATTAAACAAAATGCCACCTAAGAACTGACGAACATGGTAGAAGTTTAGAGGAACAGGAAAAGGCAAAATGATATTAAGAAATACTACTTCCGGTTCTTAATAAAAGAACTAGTTAACTAATTTGAATATATTAAAGAAACTAGTTAAATTAATTATTTGTACTAAATGAGTGTTGTCTTTCTTAAAATATCTTTGTTAATCAAGTATATTGGTTAGAACTACCATTATTGCAAGGATTACCTTGAGAAAAAATAGATAAATTTAAGAAACAAAGTAAATTAAGATTTATAAAACTAAAATAAGAATTAAATGAGTTCTTATATTAAGGACGGAGGTAGTATAAAGCATACAAAGTTAAAGAGTCGCAGTAGCTTAAATTAGGTATGGAGGAAAAAAGACGAACACTAACAAAAATAAATCGTACAGTAGAATAAGATGATGATGATGATGATGATATCATGCACCAACATACTCAATCTCCTTATTACTTAGGCATGAAGATTATCTAGTTTAAGGACCAAGGAAAATGGGGAAGATGGGGCTATGAAAAGGAATGTGGGGAAGAAGGGTCTTCTAAGCTTCCATGCAACTGGACTCATCCAGTGTCGAAACTTTTGCATGGATATTTTTTTGTTTTTAATTAGTTTTTTTATTCATTTTTAGGGTTTTTTTTGAAAATGGGTGGTTACAATCTGGTTTAGTGTTTTGTTAACTTACGCATTTATATTGCTTGTTAATAAATTCCCGTTTAGTTTAATTAAGTTTGAGTTGTAACAGTCCGACACATCAGATTTTCGATACATCTAACAAGTTTAGTTCAGTTCTAATAGTGGTCAAAACAATATTTTATTGTACAAATTGAGAAAGCATGAGAAGCTATTAAATATCTTTTTCCTATTGCACAGTGCATATCATCCAGCATTACACTAAAATATTAGCCCCCCCATCCTTAATAGAGAAATTAATTAGAAAGTTAATGTAAATCTTATATATAAGACTTATTTCATATGTTTATTAATTTTTTTCTCCAATTAACCTTATTCATATTCCTCCAATAATAATTAAATAAGAGAGGAAAGAAGAAAATTAAAAAAGATGCTTGAGGTATTTTAAAAAAAAAACATATATTACCTAATTTAACTAACATTTTTAATCTATTCAAATTAATTAATTAAGTTATATATTAAAAATCAGACGAGTATAAAGTTTAACATATTGAGAAGGTTACAGATGTAACAAGTCTTCAAAAGAACAAGTCAAGTTAAAAAGCCGTTGAATATAATATATACCAAAGCTGAATATAGAGCTTTCTTCTGCACAAATTTTGGAATCACAAAATTGATATTTTTGGCCTTACACAAAATTGATATCCAACACTTTCAGAATACAAAGATATTTACATTCATTTTAGGAAACAAGCTAATTCGCATCTTTCCACGTCTTAAATATTGATCCAAAAATAAATAAAAATTAACGCCCTATGATGTAAATTTTGTTAGGAGAAACTACCCAGAGATGACAATTTTTGTACCCATTTTGGGAACATCCGATGCCAAAGTCATTGAATGGGTAAATTACCAATCCCTAAGACGGACTATGTAATGTACTTTATCCACTGGTTTATAGGTGGGCATTTTACTAGAGGTTTCTATTGTATCAATCTATCCCCATGTAATTCCTCTTGAAGCATATAGGGGGGGGGGGTGTGCGGGTTTCAACCATTCAGTGGCCTAGATCCTCATCTGGCCGAACCCTTCAAACCCTTATTTTGCAGAACCCTTGTTGAAGATCGATCACCTGGATGAGAACTAAGAAAAGTGTGACTGTGAATAAGCTTAAACCATAAACACAGTGATGCCAAAATTCCCCCACTGCATTAGGCGTCATTTTCTAGTGGGGAGACACCCAAACTTCGGGCATGTGGAATAAGGAATCCATGTAGCACTAAAATATTGAGCTCCACAACGCTAGGGGTCAATAAATGCTGAAGACTCTCCGCCCAAGTGCCATTCAAATTAAATGAACAGAGGATGAAGTGAACCCCACTGTTTCTCTAGATTCCATAGTGGCCTCGCAGGGTACTTCCTCACCACAGGGTCTAACAAGAGTAGCAGCTAAGGTACGGCAGCGAACTCCCGTTGTTTTGGCATCACAACAGCCAATTGCAGCACACCTTGCTGGCATAGCTTCACTGGATCTTTGAAAATCGTAATCCTAGCAACATTGTTTTCCATTAATGCTACATGTGCGATGCTAAAAGATTCGCCTTTATCGGCAGCAAACTGCCATTCTCTCACTGTTATATTGAACCAATCTTTCCTTGAAGATCTTGTTGCTTTAACTTCTATGAACTCTTTATTGGGCTCCTGCCCGATGACTAAGTCAAATGGAAGCCCCGTTTCTTTAGTTTCATTAACCCACTTTACAGCAGCCTTACCAACTTTCCTGACAAAGTATTTGTGCGAAAGAAGTTCACCTAGTCTTCCTGTTGCCCGTGCTTGTGCTGCATCAGGTGTGCCAGTTATGAGCTGATCTCTCTTGCTAAAAGCTGAACTCATGCCAGGCTCATAAAGAGCCTCTTCTAAACTAACTGTATCAAAGCCAGTATGAGGATTAGAAGTGGTCTGATAGCTGTCTTGGCAGGACTGATCTTCCAAGTTGTCACTTTCATGCAGCACTATTGCTGCTGTACTTTCTACCGGCCCATCTTCAATAGTCCAGTCAGCATCAACTGACTCGGGATCGGCACAAATTGTTACGGAATTAAGGCTCTCAAAACCATCGTTCTTCATTTCAATACAGCCACCAGTCTGGGCAGCCTGTGTCTTGAATCCATTTGCACGGGCATAACTAAAATCTGGTGCAGTTTTCCAGTCAACAGGTGGCCAGTTTGAGCTTACCCCAGTCTTTCTTTTTGGAAAGATCTGTTCGTTTGTTTTTGGTACATGAGCTGATGGTTGTATATTATCAGTCTCCAATGAAGATGAAGAGAGAGTCCAAACTGATTCTTCAAAAGGAATTTCAGACACATTTTGGCTATTTGATATGAAAAATTCTATTTGCTCCTTCGAGGAACCAGATTCTGCCATTGTTGTTATGATATGAAGGAAATTGGCTAAGTGCAACTCAGGAGTGCCATCAAATAACAGACGAGAAAGCTCCATAAACAAAGAATGATGATCTGCATCTTGGGTGGTGTACAAAAAGTTTTCCTGCGACAAAATGGACATACAAGTATATAAGAATATAGGTTCTGGAGGCCAAAAAAAAAAATTATAACAAAAAATTAGTAGAGTTGCAAGTAATACAGCCAATGCTTGAAAAGTAAGTGTGCGAGTGTGCATGTGTTTGTGGGAAGAAACGGAAGCTTTTAACATACTTGCAGAAGACAACTACATTCAACTCGCGTTTTTGATATGCTTCCACAACCCTTTATGACATTCCTGTAAAACAGCTTCTCAACAACAATGACTTTAAGGTGATTCAGAAAATCAAACCCGGACTGCTTCAATTGAAAAAATTTATCATTATGAACTTTATGTACGTAGCGCTGTGCATATGGAAGAGCCCAGTTTATCAATGATGCCTTCAAGCCACAATCAGCAAGACCATAATATATTGCTTCACGAGTTACAATCTGCACATAATGCAAAGATGCAATATTTGAAACCAAAAGCATACTAATAATTCTTTCCAAAGTAAACAGCTTGAAAATATTAATATATTATTATTTTAACAAATAAGCAAATGTTAAATTTTCATTCAAGACATAGTTCAGCTTATCAAGCCAATGCCTACTGAAGGACCTATAAGGTCAAAATGATTATAGTTCTAGGGTTTTCAGGGGGGAAAAATCTGTTCATTGATAATTGTAAACAACTTTTAGATATACACTCTAGACATACAATAACTTCTCTCGTGAGAAAAATGGTAAGGCTCTCAAGGGCGAAGTAAATTCAGAATACCCAAGATTCTACTCAGAAAAGAGGAACAGGAGTGATCATACCTCTGACAAAGATGAAATGCCCAAGGATTTCATAAGGGTTGAAAGTTTTTGTTGAACAATTTCATGATCCTCCTCATCAGTGAGGTCTCCAAAGTAGAGAAAGTCAAGGTTATCTGAATGCTTAAATTCCTTTTTTAAACTTTTATCGTCACACCAGCACACGAGACCAAAGGAAGGATGCAATGAAACCCACTTATCTTGGATCGTTGGAAGCACTGGAAATTCCAGTGTTGAAAGGCATTCCTTCAAATATATGACATCCTCAATACTCAGTTGCCCAGATTTCAATCCATCTGCCCACTTGAGGAAAACATTGAGAACCTGAAAATGGGGTTAGATAATTCAGTGAATCAGGGCAATCCGCAATAAAACTAAATAAGATGATAATTCATCTCGAGAACATACTTTATTAGCTGCTTGTAAAGGTAAAGTGGCAGTTGAAAGCTGCAGCAAAATATGAATGTAGCTGCGCATAGGAGGTGCTTCATTCACTCCACATTCATCAACAAAGAATCCGCGAAGGCCAGGGTATATTTTATATAAAGACTTGTTGATAGAGGAACAAGTTCTCTCAATCGAAGCACTTTGAGGACCGATGTCATTAACTTGGTCAACAGAGCCAGTTAAATCATGCCAATAGACTTCAGAAGGAGACACTAAAATCCCACATACAACATCATCATGCCTAAGGACAGATGAGTTTGGAATAAATATAAAAGGTCCTGACATTAATTCCTCCCTTGTTTTCTGCCTTGACGGTGTCATTTCATTCCAGATGAATGCATACAATTTGGACATTTGTGTTATACTGCCATAACAGATACAAAAATGCGTCACCAAAAACAAAATAATAAACAAATGAGTTTGATAGGGTACTGCGTATCATGGGATTGTGGATGAAAGTGGATGAAATTAGTGGGTCAATTTCTTGGCACATTTTTAGGACTCTTATTATTTATAAATATCTCAACTAGGAATTGTTTGTTATTGAGTCATATGTTGGTCTTGACCAAAAAAGTCAAATACTGACACAATCTGGAATATTTAAATCAGTTTATCTTAGATATTTAAATATTTGATAAAAGATATTAGGAACCAAATAAAGATCCATACTGGCATCGAATCTATGAGCAGGGCATGCTCATCCCCCAGATGGTGCTCATCGAATATTTAATTAATTTTTATTTTTTATTTACTTGGACTAAGTTGTATCTGGTACTCTGCAATAATTTTTTAACAATACTCAGTATCCTAAATTGATTAATTTTTAGTGTATCCAACACCCTACAATATATTTTCAGGAGCAACAAGTATCCTAAATTTATTATTGTTTTAGTGCATTCCACCCTGAACTTTTTTTGCAGCAGCATTTAGTATCTTATATTAATTAATTTTTAATGTATTCAACATGTCAGAAGTATTTTTTCTATAGCACTCGGTATCCCAAATTAAATAATTTTTAATGCATCTGAATGCTCTTGAAAATATAGTGTACGGTGCTGGATGCACTAAAAATTAACTAAGATACCAAGTGCTACTGGAAAAAAAAAATAAATAAACAATTTAGAAGCAATTAAAATTCATTAATTTCTTACACTAGGTGTTACTAAAAATGTACTTTAGAGTACTAGATACGACTGAACCCAAATAAAAGAATGAGATTAATAAAATTAAAAATTAGTGGGGGGGGGGGGGCGGGGATGGTATCTCATCCCCCAAACGCTGCCAATGGGGGGATGAGCAGGGAATGTGGGTTCATCCATACTGTTGTGGATAGGATCCTGTAGATTTTCTAGATTTTATTTGACTATTTTAATGAAACCTTCGTTTATAAATACGGTAGCCTCCCTAAATCTAGTCCTTCATGAATAATATATCAGTTTTTATTCCTTTAGATATTCTCACAAGTCTTTAGCTAATAAGGAGTTGAGCGAGATGCTTGCTTTCTTTTTCTTATTAGATTTTCTTGTCCTTTATTTTCTTAAGGCCTTATTAGTGGTATGAGTTTAAGATCATTGCTCATATTCTAGTAGAGATTTATTCTTCCAACTTCATTAATTTATGAAGTTAGATTCGATTTCCTATTTTAATAAAAACTTTTTCTTCTTTCTTTCTACCTATCTCAAATCCCTATCATTCGGCATCAGGGCTTTTTGATCCAAAAATAGTACTCAGCCATTCTGCTAGCCCTCTACACAAATCTACTTCGTCATCACCCCTTCCATCCTAATATCATTCATATTCGCATTTACTTTGGTTCTTTCTTTCCTCCATGGCTATCCCCATTTCGCAACCAACAACAGCTCTATCCATGCATGAATTAGGTACTATACTAGCACAATGAATTTCCAATTCACCTAGAGGTTTGACAACCCCCCCCCCCCGGGCAGGGGAAAAAAAAAAGAAAACCCCAAAAGAAAAAAACAAAAAAGCAAAAATGGGTAAAAACACACCCAAAAAGACACAAACCCAGAGTGTCATGGCCCTGAAATCCTCCTTAACTTGAACCTCATGTAGTTCAATCTTCACTCTCATCTCCATGAGCAAAGATGAATGAGTGGGTGCTCTAATGTTTCACTGACAGTCTCCAATAAATCAAGTCTAAGGGCGATGAAGAAACTGAGGTTGGAATTTGTAAACTTTGGGAATTCGCAATCCGCATTGAAAAAGTAAGAACTAAGAACAAGGCTGGGATTATTGAAAATACATTCACTAACTTGAGGGGTATTGTTGCTACTGTGGAATCCATGCATAACGCATCGCTAGTTAGTTGCACGTTTCATATTTATGTTATCTATAATTTGTATTTTTAATATCTTTTAAATGTCGTTAGTTACGTGTTTGCCATTTTTCAGGCTTGGGTTATTCATGATATTGTGGATGTATCATTTGTATACTTATTCTGCCATCAATAAAGAATTAAACAGGAGGCACAAATGATTGCTCCCCCAAATTTCTGGCTTAATTAATCTTTAGTTATTCTAAGTCTCTTAATGTTCAAAGCTACTCCAAGTTCAAAAGCCATAGGAGCATACCTGGCCTTGATTGGAGTCTCTGACTTTCTCCAGACTCCAAGAATCTCCAAAATATCAGCAAGGGTAACTCTCGTCTTAAATCCAATGTCATTTACCAGCCTTTCACTTCTCACCTGATTTAATATACAGAATGTGATGGTATAAATTTAAGTCAACAGAAATTGTTCTTCTAAATATCAGGGTCAGAATATCCTCTGATCATGAACAAATCACCAATTATGAAACACAAACCTTTGGAAGGGCATACGGCGCAGAAGCTCCCAGGATCATTCGGACTGCTTCACAATCATAAAATAAATCTTTGGGATAGTGAAGTTCATCATCCATTGTTGACGCTACCCACTGCGTATCACATATTTTGTGCATAAAAGTAGACTTAAAGGGATGATTATCCCCACCGGATATAGATAAGTAACTTCTGGTTTTATCGCTATAGCAAGAATCCCATAATGTGTCAAGAATCTCCAAGAGATGGTTACAATTTTTCTTGCTACCACTTTTAGACAACAGGGTTAGCAACTGTACTAGTTCTGGGGATTCCCAATCTTTCACCGATAATTCAGGAGATATTAGACCCTTATCCAACATCACATGCTTAAAAGTAAAATCAGATACATCAGTAACACTCTTACCCACCTGAACTATTTGAGCAAAATCTGTAATGCCAATTCTTTCAAAAAATTCCCTCCAATTTTCCGGTCCACATGAAAGGGACTCATTAGCTGGGTGCTTTAGATAGTCGATGTCAATCTCAGGCCAATTCATATCCACAACATCTGCCAGCATTTTCGCATTAACTGGATTTCCATAATCTTTGCTGAAATGAATTGGTACATCACCAGGATGTTTAAAACCATAGTTTGTCAATAACAAAGATTTGCATCGCAACTCTGAAATTATAAACTCTTTCTCAATTAAACATTCAGAGCATGTAGATCTCAGGTGCAGCATTACAAAACATATGTATTCAATCAGCAACATTCTGTGTTGGTCAGCCCTTTTTATCCCAGACATAGCTGGCAAGATATGCAGCTTTACTATATCATGCGCAGATAACTGTTGAACTCCAATACTCTGCAGCAGCCTGGTAACATTGTCCACAACAACCAAATTTAAGACTAAAGTATCAGCAGAAGATGAAGAAAGAAGGGAAGGAGCTACAGTTCGAAGATTAGCACATATATTAGGGAAGGCTTCAATTTTATGCACACCATCAAACCCAGTGCTTGAAGTGTTTGAGTGCAACCATATAGTGCCTTCACTAACTGAACTGTATGTACCATCTGAAAGCGGAATAAATGGAATTTTTTGTAGACTTTCTAGAATATCTTCTCTTGTTTCAAAACTTCCTGACATTTTATGAGATGAGTTGAGTAGCGTTACATGGATCGTATTAAGACAAGAAGCCAACCAACTCATACCCATTGACATCATGCCACTACTTCTGCCACATATCTTTGACATTACTTCTACAAGAATATTCACTCCAAACTCCTTAATGCCTAGTGCCTTGGATAATGCATCAGATAATTCTACATCTTTATCCAAGTATCTGAGTCCAAGGTGTTCATAAAGTAAGTCATTAGTAAGAAGACTGCGAACTTGTTCAGTCCAGCCTCTAAGGACCTTGCATGGAGGGGCCCATTGATTGTTGCCACTGTCCACAAGTAAGCAGTTTGCCATACGCAGATTATTAATCATCAAACGGGGAAGACTGGAGAAAAAGCCATGCACTTCTCCAACTAAAGGAACAAAACTCATGAAAGCAGACAATGCTTTTCCTGGATTACTCCTGAAACAAGGAAGTTCACAAAACTCTCTCTGCGCTCTGACAAACAAGCTAGGGTACTCCGACAATAACCACTGGTTCCAGGGACTATCTCCATCAACTTCCTCTCTAGATGAGGGTAGAACAAAATCACCTTGCAGAATGAATTTAAGGCCATATGTTCTTAAAGGGAGAAATGCAAAAACGGGCTGCTGATCCAAACATGGACTGTAGCTGTTATCTGATTCCTGCAGAGTAAAAGCCATAGAGATTTCTGTTGTTTGTACATCCGAACGAAGATAATTTGCCTGCAACTTCTGCGGCACCTGCAACTTCTGAGATACTACAAACCATGTCATTTTTTCTTTCCCATATGAAACCCTAATGATACCATCTCCGACAATCTCTTTTCTCATATCAATAAGCGTATCATTGAGGAAGTTTCTTAACTTTAGACACTTTAGGCGGTGGAGGAAAAGTAATAATGAAGGATGAAGATCTGAAAACATAGACATAATGCTATTCATGATGCTTCCTTCAAACAGATGAGACCTGAATGGAAGTATAATACATGTTTTCCAAGGATTAGTATCAAATGAATCTACATCAGTAGATGCCATCCTACTAAACAGGTCAATGTCGCAAGGAGGTACTACTGTAGGCAAAACAAAGCCAATCTGGCCTTCGCTGATGTCAAACTTGACATGAAATCCATTAGAGTGAATCTCTGGAGCATCTGTCACCTGAAGTAAAACCAATCAAAGTAAGACAAATTGTCAGCACAACACCCCCAATAGCTAGAAAGGAACATATTCTCTAGCTTCCAGTAAGAACTACACACAGCTTTAACATGTGCCGAAGTAAATTAATACATCTCACAAAAGAAACAAAATCAGCTAAAACTTACGACAGCCTGACAGGCAATACCATGTAATATGGAAATAAGACACAAGTTGAAAAGAAAAGGGGGGGAAAACAGAAAGGTCAAGAACAGAAGGCAAATTAGGGGAAAACAGTAGAGCATTCTGAAAAGAATAAACCAAACAAAATGCCAGCATAAATCTTGATGTATCCATTAATGAAAGCCAACACAAGGTAACATGACCATAACCCTTAATGTAGGGCTCAAATCTCAAAGTTAACAGGTGTCCTTACAAATGATAACAGTAACAAACCCTTAGATACACAACGCTTGCTGCATAAAATGTTGTACTTAGAAAGCTATAGTAATACTTATAGTAACATGATTCATTTCTTTAAACGAAATCTCAATTCATAAGGTGGAATTGTATATCCAGATTGAGAATGTCCATTCTAGAGGACCTGTGTTTGATCTCTTACTGAACCATGATCTTAGCACCACATATAACAATATTAATTACATTATTAATAGCCAGCACGTAGCAAACAATGCATGGAAATCACAAAACCATTTCCAGAACTTGACAGGGAAGAAAACAAGTAACAAAACCAATTAGTAACTAAATGGTATAAATGAAGCATAACGCTACCTGATTTTTTAAAGAATAAAGCAAAGATCAATTAAAAAATTGCAAAGAGCCACATAGTTGAAGGCAGAGAAAGTATAGTTTATGAAATATGTCCCACAACAATAAAAGGTGATGAAGCAACCATACACCTTCAGCAGTATCAAAATGTCCTTTTGGATACAGGGTTTCCGAGCATTCATATTCGAATCAATATACTAATTTTTAGACATTCAATAAAATGAAAGATTTTATAACATACTCGGAAAACAGACTTGAAACCAATGCCTTTCTGCCCTATATATCCAGCATTCGACCCTTTCTTTGTTGAATTGCCAACATCACAAAGTGCTCTCATATTTTCTACGGAGAAACCTTGCTCATTATTCAAAACAATAATACCAGAATCTCGAAGAATAAACGTCAGTGTTGGTTCCACATTCTCTGGATAATTATTATCATCTGCATTCTGAACCTGAGTCAACATGAGAATTAATTAGATGAATTAACAGAATATTAACAAACAGATTCCAGCCGAATTACCAGCAACAAACTGAAATTTTCAACATTCAGAATAACGCTACAAAGTGAACAACTTTATTGCATTAAAACCACTCATAAACAATGCAAAGTGAAAGTAAAAACTAGAGATCGTACCATAGTCCTTGAAAACGATTGCTGCCTCGTTCATTAGCATATTCAGAATACAAGTCAAACAATGGAGCAACTTGGATACTATTGGCATTGCCAAAATTCCTATACATCATAATAGACAAAACTTGTGGAGACAGAATGTCACTTTATAAATGACAAGATAGACTCTACTCAAAACAGTATCAGCTTGCCATTCTCTTAGATCATATATTTTAGTCTTGGACAAACTAATGCAGAGGAACTTCTAAATTTTGAACCAAACTTTCAAGTTATTTGTATTTTGTCAAGAAGATTTTGAGGATGATTCCTGAAAATGGAAATATTGTGCTCATCAAAGCGGAAGACAGAAGCAGTTATGGAGCTGAATCAAAATTTTCCAACATGAAGAGGAGTTTCTAATTCTAAAAATTGATAAGTATTGTATAACATTTTTATAAAGATTTCTTATTGCATTCTCTTCTATTCCAAAATATTCACTTCTAAACATTCTTTCTTATTCTGAAATGCAGGGCGTGGGGGGTGGGGCTGGAATCTTTGGAAATGGAGCCGGCTGGTGTCCTGGATTGTTTCAATTGAGGGTTTAGAGACAGTATGGGATATGCCAAGAGATGGCTGAAATTTTAATAGAACAGATAAGATTGACACACACAATCGGCATTGATTGACATACAGAATGATAATTCTTAGACTCCTAGTTCCTGAAATATTTTTTGGGTCCACATATGAGAAGTATTTCCAACCCCTGATCACTATTTGACAGGCATAATATACTTCTTCCTTCCCATCAGCTCTCAATTGTTTCAGAAATCTCCTTACTATGATGCTTATTATTACATTACAGAAGTTCAACGGAGTTTGACAAATTGCAATTAGATTAGTATTTACTTCCTCCTGTTGTAATACACACCTCATCAATATAACCAATTTTCACCCAGTGGACCATTTTGAAGCACAAATTAAAAACAAAAAAGCAATCTTGTCTCACATAAGTTACTAATTTACCAAAATAAACAGTAAAAAGTTGACAGATAAGAAGTCTTCGTTAAATATAAGCAAAAGAAAAAACACTATACTCACCAGTTCAAGAATAAAATGTGAATCTTGAGAATACAGTTCTTGTGAAAGACAATGAAGTGCTCTACCTAACCGAGCGTGTTGCTTCCTCAACATGTTGCTCTCAGTATCAGAAAGACTAGGATCCAGACCAAATTCATCCCGCCTAATAGATTCAATGACGAGAGATGCATCCTTTTCTTCAACAAGCCTAGATTCATCTTGCAGGCTATCATGGACAGGTTCATCATAATTGGATTTTCCTGTGTCAGCTACTTGACTTATTTCACTGCAAACTTTGATAAATCCACTTGCCGAGGATGATTCAACTATATTTTCTTCAGGCACAGGAAATTTATTTTCAACATCATGGTCATGCTTCTGGCCTATGCTTTCCCTAGTTTTACCAATATCCAAGCATGAATCACCAGCACAAAGCAGGTTATAATTGTCACTTGAAACAAATGCATGGTAATCATTAATCCATTCCAAAACACCTAAAGACAGTCCTACTTCATGAAGCATGAGACGTTCCTCCTTGTTGTTGCATGCACATAAAATAGCAGAAGCAGCTTCCGTGAAAACAGATTGCATTCCCGAAAGCAACACATCAGCAGCAAAAGCATGAAATTCAGCAGGTAGATAACCAACACAATCAAGGACAAACCTTGATAGGATGGGCGCTGCCTTATTCGTTTTCTGAATATGTTTGCACAATTCACTTCTCATATTAGCTGTTGAAATGTCAGCAAAATTTGTCATATTATTTAATGCTTCCCCAGGCAGCAGGGAATGCCTACCATCACTGACTTCCATATTTTCCATAGTGTTTCTCAACATGACTTCAAATGCATGATGAGCATGGCATTTTAGAAGTGACAATGGAACATACTTCTCTCCCCCAAATAGACAGAATAAAGAAATCAAATTCACTGCTGTTTGAAAAGAATATCCTTGAACTGCAGCCTCAAGGAAAGAGTCCAAAGAGGCAGAGGGATCTAAACGCATCACTTTTCCATCTTTGGCCACCAAACACAACAACTCCTTGGTATTTGCTTCCAATAACCATGATATAAGAGAGCCAAGTGAAGGTGCAAACATAAGATCCCAGTGAGACCACTTGCTTAAGTCAGACAACATTGGTGCCCTAAGTAAGATTTCAATTGCATTTCTAGATGTAAGAGTTCCGGAGCTTTTTAATTTCTGGCCTGTATCAAACCTATCACCAGTAGGTTCAAGCCGATTATCATCTCCACAGCTTAATGAATCTGGGAAATGGCACTTTTCTATCATTGTTGCAGAAAACAGAACACATTTTGATGCTACACTGGCTTCATGCTTCTGTAAAGTATCTAGAAAGTCTTCCAGAGAACTATTTCCCATGAGTTCAAAACCAATAACTGGAAACTGCCTCATAAGGAGTAAGGAAATCATCTGTTTGGTTACTGTTTGATTCTCCCACAAACTAGAAAGAGCTTGGGACACTAGAGCTGCCAACTGATTTGATGGCATGCGGGCCTCCAAAGAGGATTTTTCACATATGCCACCAGCCGACCATTTGAGCAGCTCATGGGGCAGCTGAGAAACATACTTCTCAAGGAAGGATAAGAAGTCCCCGTAACCAAGAGAACCAAAGTTCTGCACACAAAGCTGCTCAGCCACCCAACTTTCACAGTTTTGAAGTTTCCTCAACAATGTAATTTGATTTTGTACTGATGATTGACTACATTTATGTACATCGCTACCAACATCAAAATAGGCTTCAATTTTTCTGATGATGTCTCCAGTAGAATAGCCTGTCAAGTTAGGTAAAACTTTTCACAAGCTGAGATAATCATGAACACAACTTTCTAAAACAGATGAAGGCATAAAGAGGAAGAACAGTAATATACAGGTAACAACAGATAATGCTAAACTCTTTAAAAAAAAAAATCCTAATTAGTCATAAAAGCATAAGTTAGCAACATGATTGCAACTCAGTTTATTCTGTTAGCAAGTGAAAATAAAATATAACCATATTTTTCTCTTTGGATAAAAGAACTATAGCCACATATAACTGCCCAAAAGCTCAAAATATTATTTTTCAGTTAAATTTCACTCTGATCATAGCCATAGCTATAGCCATAGCCATAGGCCCATGGCAACCCAAGAAACACAGCTTATTTCAAATAGATCTAGGACTGTCTTTCCATAAAAGCCTCTGAATTGAGAAACAGTCCAAAAGTAAAGCAAAAGGCACTTGAGCTAAGGCTATTCATTGAAAGTCCACCATCATTTTTATTAATATCTAGCATACAACTATAAGGAATAGAAGAGGATTCAAAAGCAGCCAGTCCGATTCGCCCACATATAAGGGTTCTGCATCAGCTTTGATGTTTTTAAAAGAAATTTGTTTGTCAGGTCTGCATATGTAATGATAGGCTCTATATTTTGGCCATTAAGCTTAACTTTTATCACTTTCTTTTCTCATTGTTACTTTTAAAAAAAGAAAAAGAAAGAAAGAAAGAAAGAAAGAAAGCAAGAAAAGAAAAGACAATAACATGGCAGAGACAATCTTGGCAAATTTATAAAAGACCGATACAGAATTATTCACCCACAGTTTGAAGGTTAAACTCACAATTTATATTCTCCGTGTGGTCATTTGTTATAACAGGAACAAGTTTGTCACTTGGTCCAACATCTATGGTCTCGTATCCACAATCCTTGTTGGCATGAGAATTGTCTAGTTCATTATTGCTGATAGCTTGGAAGGAATCATAAATGCTGTTCCACAATCCAGATTTAATGGAGGAAACCTGCAATATCAAAGAGCCAAAAGAATCTTATCAAAGAATCGCATAGCTGTCAAAAAATACCAATATGGAGAAGTATTTGAGCCATAGATTATAAGACAGCCACATCAACCAGTAGAATATAACATTTTTATAAAGATATCTATACAGAACCAAACAATACGATGCCCTCTCCAACATCTAAACATGAGATCCAACACTCGCCATCTCAGCATTCATTAAACTAAGTAACATACATAATTGATTAAGCAATAGAAACCAAACTGGAAATACCATCGATTGACCCTTTTATCCCTTAGATAAAAACAAGAAACATTTTGCAGACATAAAGACACTTGAGAGAGACAGCACCAAGTAAACACCAAGCATTTCTGCTGAAACTATCTGCAGAACTGGCAAGGGTGCTAAACAAAATAAGAAGTGCACAGCACAATAGAGGCTACCGGGGGGGAAAAACAAAAGGAAAGGAAAATACCCTACCCTATAAGATACTCAATGGGAGGGAGACAGTCTTGGATAAACAATCAGTCACTTTCAAACAGACATAATGATGGAGAAAGCTCGAAAAATGGAATTAAAATGAGAAAATGCTGCCAGAGGCAGGGGATGACCTTTAGCAGCAGAAAACAGCTTCCAGTTATGATCAGCATATGCCCATCACAGCATATGCTAGAAGGGAGAAGCAGAACCAGGCCTGATTGTCAGTTGAGGGGTAAAACAGACCATAGAGGAGTTCAACTACCCCCAGCTATCAGAGGTAAGAGAACGATGAGGAAGAGAATACAGTGTGGAGACAAGAAAGAGAGGGCAAGGAATTAGTGTCCAGTGAATGGCAAACCAATCTTATCTTAAGGATGAAAAAGAAGATCCATAAATTACTCATATCTTGCTCTAAAAGAACAATATCATCCACAAGCATGAGGTACTAACACGAACCTCTAGATGACACATCTGCCAAAGCTCCCAAAACCGCTCTAAAAAAATTGGCTTCCCACACAAAAATACAGCACAAGCAGTAGTAAATATATCACCTTCTTCCAAACTTTTTTTACGAAAACAGCATGGAGGGTCATAGGCCTTCTCAAATAATAGCATAAAGATCAAACCATAAAATTCCTTCTCCTAACATTTTCTACCACCTCATTGGCTACCAAAGCAGAACTAGGATCTGCCTACCAAAATAAACTGACTTAATTATATGAGATGATTTGAAAGCAGGACAACAACAACACATCAAGGAAAAGAAGGCCCTCAGCGATGAGCTTGTACACTCTAGTCCACAAATAAACTAAGTGGCCAATAATCCTTAACTCCAAGAGATTATCCTTTTTTTCCACCAAGAGTGGAAAAAGTACAATCTACACTTATCCTAATCATACCACTGCATGGAAAGTTCTCAAACACGTGTGAAAAAATAGTAATTTGATAAACCATAAAAGCAGCGTTATAGAACAGTGACAAAAGGAAGCTTACTTACAGCAGCGTTTAGTAACCCAATGAAAGGATAAGATGAGAACATCAATGTGATCTTCCTTATCCGTTTAGATTTTATTCCATAAAATTGAAGCATCCTCTCCAAAACCTACATTGCAAATCTCCTTTAAGAAAATTGTTCATCATTTTTGAGAACGAGCATAAAAGAGTTTATAATTACTACTGGCATGATATAAATTAACAAAAGAATAGTAATTCATAGCAGGATTTTTTATCCTCTGTTTTTTGCAGTTTTTTCTCTCCATTAACAATAATGTTTTTAAAAAAAAAAAAAAAGAAATTTAATACTTGTCAGCAAAAATTTACTTAAGTGCATCAGCCTATTGTACGCCCAAGTAAAGGACTATAAACTGAATACTTTGCAGAAAAAGCAGCATAGCATCGAAACAGGGGGAACAAGCAACAATGCAAAACAAAACAAAAAACAAAAAAAAAAAAATTAACCATATCCACCAACAAAGTAAACTTTCATCATTGATTTTCCTATCTCTTCAACCTGACCTTTACTTTTCATTCAGGGAAGACGTAAAATCCATATTGACAATCTAATATACTAATCTAGCACCCCTGGAACACATTAATAAAGTAAAAATTTAGGTGTAAGAAAATAGTGAAGGGTATAAGAAATGTTCAAAAACAAGGTACTTTTACATCCAGGGCATCACAAAGCTACAGAGAATACACTTTTCAAGATTACCAAGATATAAGTCTACCTGAGTGACATCTTGCCCCCAACATGCTTCCTTCCACGTTGTGACAAACATCTGCAAAGATTCATCAGTAATTGAAAGGTTGCCACTATTGCTGCTCTCCACCTCGGGGTTGTCCTCAGTATCCAGTGAAAGTGCATCAACTTCTCTCTTTTGTCTCTTGAGCAACTTAGAAGGAGCAGATTTTGTACTGGACACATTTTCATATTTTCTTTTCTTTTTGGGTGTCTCATTAACTCCCTTTCCAAGGTTGGCATTAACAGGAGAATGTCCTGGCCTATCACCTTGCAAACCAAGCCGTTTCATCTCCTCAGTAGCAGATGGGTAAGGGCAGCTACTAACTCTGTCTGCATCTTTTCCAAATTGTGATGATGATGAATTTAACTGACTGCCCACAATAGCATTATTATTTCGACCTTCATCTAAAGAACCATCACTATCGTCATCCTCTGAGCTAGATGTAAATCTTATGTGGGTGCCACTAAAAACCTTTTCTGCTGAAGAAAATGTCTCGACACGCTGAGAAATGGTACTGAAACGTTCATCTAGTTGCTTCTTCTGAGAGGAAAAAAGTGGACGCTTCTTCCTGCCTGTGCTTTTCAATCTTAATGTCTTCAAGCATTTTTTCAAGGTGGATTGCTCTGAATTCCTAGCTTCCCGTATGGCAGAGATATACATACTATGATAATAAAAATGAGCAGTTTAGATCAGAAAGCCTATCCTGGTATAATTGCCTCTTTTATGGATAAAACGGAGAAAAAGTACAAACATCCTGAAAATAAGAACACTTATCTTCTGCCTCTATGGGCAATACACGTACTGCATTCCAATATGGACTATAAGAAATTTGACTTTGGAGCCAAAAGGTGTAAGAAAATTGAATGCCTTCAGCCACAATTTTAAAGAAGGGGATAAATTTTTTAATTAACCAAGTGTTAAAAGAAAGTAAAGCTTTATAACAATCTGGGATAAAGAAATCGCCCATAACTCAACAAGAATTCAAGGAGAACAATTAAGGGAAAAGCATTTGCCAAAACAAGGGATCTAGCCTTTTTTTTTTTTTTTTTGGGGTGGGTGCGGGGGACCCTGCTCTTAATCATGAACAGATGCTGTTATTTCATGTTTAAAACTAGATCGTAACAGAACCAAGTTCATCCAACTGCTAAAAGCAGAGTACAAGTAATGAAAACAAAATAAATTGAATCTAGAGGCTTCTGGAGAAATCACGAGTGCAGTTAAAAATGAAAGAAAGCTTTCCAGATTTTCTTCAAGAAACTCAAAGACAATATCCCTCCTCAACCCCACTGTCCCACTCTGTACACAGGCACAGCCCTGCACACTAAACAGTGCCTAAATCAGACATCATCCATGTTCCCAATTGAATTTGTTCACTTGAAGGTACCCCCCCCCCCCAAAAAAAAAAAAAGCTTATTAATTTAAAACCAAATTTTCTCTCTTCTGCCAAAAACTTTAATAAGAAAGCTTGTCATAGTTGCAAACAACTTCAACTTTCTACAATAGTATACAATGTGTTTTATTACAATGCACAAATATGACAACATACCCCAAGTTCTGAACTCGAATTCCAAGCAATTCCTTGGATTTGACAGATTTCTTCTTGGCAATAAAATCCAATAATTCTTCAACTCTGATTTCTTTATTTTTAGAAGCATCTAATAACTCAATAAGGAAGCATACTACCTCCTCGTTAGTTATCTTAAACACCTCAGTAACAAGGGAAGGAACTGAGAAATAATGCATCACCAGAGGATGCTGTAAAAATGGTCCCAACCCAAGTGCTTCAAAATCATCAACACCCTCATGCTTGCAAATTGCCGCTTCCAAATCATATAATGAAGTGATTCTTTGAACACCAACAAAGCAATGGATAAATGCATTTACCTATAGCAAATAAAAGACATCAGAAAATCAATTTCTCATTGCATAAATCAACAGCAATTGAGCGCACTGGCAAAAAATCATCTTATCAGAAGTTAATTTTCCACACCGTTAACAATCAGAAATGGACAAAAATCATATCTCACAAAAATGTGAATTTTTTTGATATTGCATGCTGTCCAAGTCTAAAACAATTTAAATTGTAACATGAATAGGGAGGTTTGACCAGGGCAAACCTCACTAAATAAATCTGCTAATCAAGGTCACAAGTTAGTGCAAGGTTGGAAAACCTATAATGTTGGTTTTGCTCATGCCTATTTCCAATGACTGATCTTCCAATATTCTAGAAGACTTATCTAGTGGTAGGTATAATTAGATTTAGAGCATTAGGAGTCAGCAAAATGGCTTCCAGTTTCAGTGGGTTCAATGTCAAAGTTAATGTTGTTTTAAGCAAACAGTAACTTGCTTATAAAAAGGCTTTACAATATTTCAAAACCTAAATAGTGAGGTGAAAGTAATTATTATACCTTCCCTTCAATCATCAGTAAGCGGTGAAGAGACGAAACTTGCTGCATTTTAATCCCCAAGGTTGTCCATGAATCAACTTGGAGCATCAGCAATGCTTTCTGAGACACCTTCCAAGAGGAGACAGACTCTCCAGCCTTGAGAAGATCATCACAAGCCTTAACAACAGCACGGTCAACCTTCTCCATAAGTTCTTTAGGATTCACAGAAGAACTTGGGGTTTGGACCGAACTGGAGGGCAACTGCTGGGGAGGAAAACCAACAACGTTTTCAACAGGCAAAGCAGGGTTTTGCTGGAAAGGCCAAATAGGGTTATGAAGGTGGAAACCATGGTTTTGAACCTGAGGTTGAGGTGAGTAAGTTGGGACTGTTTGGGAGAAAATGTTAGGGTTGTGAGTGTGAGCTGGGTAAGTTGGGACAGTTTGGCAGAAGATATTAGGGTTTTGGAAGTTAACGCCACCGTTTGCAGGTGGCGGCGCCGGCTGTGGAGGGTTGCCGCCGCCGCCGCGGCGAGGGCGGAATCGGTTGGGTCGTCCGTACATTCGCGGGAAAAAGGAGATGATTAATACGGAACGACCGGGGCACCAAGTTTTTTAAATTGAGAGTACTCTTTGGGCCATCAGAGTTTTTTCTTAAATCGAAGCCACACCGATAGTTTTAAAAAGCAAAAATCGTCAATAAAAAACTCTTAAAATAACAAAATTAAAAAAATTGCTTGAAGGGAACAGATATTAAATTGAGCTTATAATAATAAAATCAAGTCTAAAATTCTGTATTTTAAAAATAAAAGAGGCAAGACCGGCGTAGTAAATAAAGGGGTTTTCAGTGTAAAGCAAGAGACAGAGATATCTTAGGGAATATTTGGCAATCCTCAGAGGTGCTTCTCAGAAGTGCTTTTCTGTAAAACGAGGCAAACTCCTCCACATATTTACTTTGTAAACCGTAAAAATACTTCTGATACCATGGTTTAGTTTTCATCTAAGCACCCCTTTATTTTTCTTTTTGCGGCCGAATCCTAGCAAGCAACGATGTGAGAAAACCCTTTGGGGCGTCGGATGATCCAGGCTTGGTTGGGAAACTTTTTTTTTATTAATTTTATTGTCTCTTACTCTCTCAGACTTGTCAGTTTCTCACTTCCTCCAAAACTCTGGCCCCAGAATTATTCACTTCACCTCCATCACAGATTCACCGAGTCTAAACAGTGGCTCCTCTTGCTTGACGTCAACGATCGCCTCCCCATCACAAATTGCAAGTTACAACATTGCTAGCCATACTCCTCAGTAAGTTTCTTCATCTTCCCCAATGCTTCCAATTCCTACTTCCCCATTCCTTGTTCAATTTGACGCCATAAGACACAAATGATTGCTAATTACTGGTTTGATGAGAATGAATGGAATGAATGGTTGATTAAGCAACTCATTCTTCTTGTATTTCATGCTTCTTTAAGCAATAAAAAATAGCTGTCCTTGAAAAATTGGATTAGTTTTGGCATTGCTGATGGAACCGTTCTATTGTGGGTGAGAGCAGTTGATTAAAGAACTCCGTAGAACACGACAAATGAGGCTCAACTTGGATTGCTTCATGTATTTTTATTGTTTTATTATTCAAATCACAGATTTGTAGTTGCTGGATGCAGGAAAATTAATTGATTTATATAGTTAATTTTATATTGTCTCATGGATGACTTTTATTTTACATTGAGTATATGAATTGATAGTTAATGATGAAAGGATGATTTTTTTTATAATATCTATATTAGATGCTTTTCGCATGGATAATGGATGGTTAAATTGAGTTATATTTATTTTCTTCAAGTAAATTTGTTATTATATCTTTGGTAGCTGAAAATTTGCTTCAGATGTCATGGATTGCTTCAAATTATTATTATCTATGCAGGATTTTGTTCAAGAGAATTTTAATAGATCGCCTTCAATCATTTTGTTTTCATTTTTTGGTGTAGGTATCGTTTGTCATCTATATGATAATCTAATTTAAGCATTTGTTACGGTTATTCTGGTTGTTGGAGAATTTGGTCTCGGTTCTGCCTCTATTACTATTTAAGAGCTTTGAGTGGATGTTATGGGGGGCTCAAGAAATGGGGGGGGGGGGGAAACTTTGCTGCCTGTACTTTTGAGTTTATATGACATGCTTTTCATTTTTAAGTTTACGGAAACTGTGCAAGTTTAACTTTAACTTTGTGGTTGTTGGTTTGAGTTCAAGTTTTTTGCCTTTTTATTTAATTTTGGTTCTTTTTGTGGGGTTTATTTTGCTCAAATTACTCATATTTCAAAGATACTTTGTGAAGATATTGACATTTACATGTGTTTTCAATCTAAATGCACATTGAGTTTTGGCGAGGGGAATAATGAAAATGTTGGGTGAAATATTGAGAAAGTAGGCGTTTGTTTTCTAGTAAATAACAAGATCACTATGGAGATTTAACATGTTTAGCAATGGAAATATTAACTTTGTTAAATAGTTGGGAATAACAAGTTGAGTATGAGAAATTGACAAGTTTATGACAAGAAATAACAAGTATATAACTGGAAATATCAAGTTTATCAAGAAGTTGAGAATTACAAACTAAGTTTGAAGATTTGACAAATTTATAATTGAAAATAACACGTTTATAGCCAGAAATAACAAGTTTGTGAAGTAGTTGAAAATAACAAGTTGACTATAAGGACTCGAAAGGTTTATAATTGGAAATAGTAAGTTTATGTTGGATTAATTGAGTATTGAATTTGTTTGCAGGGTGAAATGTTAGCTTTTCGATGAGATCTAATGTAGTAGTTGGTCAACCATGATGAGTATGAATGTTGTGAAAATGCGTTGAAGCTTATTGCACTGCTAAACAAGAGACAAAAAGCCAAAAGAAGGAGGAAATCTTTATCGATAATGAAATGAGAAAATGAGGATAAATTGTACATATTGTTTCCGCATTTAAAATAAGTTTAATATATTTCACTTTGCACTAACAATTACTCGGCACAGATATGAATTGTTAATGACAATTATGTATTGTTAAAATAATATATATCTAATTTGTCACTCATATTTCAATATTTCACTTTGAATTGACATTATTTCTAGATGTATATATTTAAATTACAAGTTTAATTAATTGAATAACAAGTGCATATATGAAAATTACAAATCGAGTAAGTGAAATAACAAGTATGCATATGAAAATTATAAGTTTAGTAAATAAAATTCCTAGTCTGGATATGAAAATTATGAGTTTAGTTAGTTAAATAACAAATCTAGATATGAAAATTATAAGTATTGTATGTTAAATAACAAGTTTGAATATAAAAATTACAAATACAGTATGTTAAATAACAAGTATGCATATAAAAATTACAAGAGTAGTGATAACAAGTCTAGATATGAAAGTTATAGTCTAGTAAATAAAATAACATCTCTGGAACTCTAGATATGAAAATTATAGTTTACTTAGTATAATAACGAGTCTGAATATATCTATTCATAAGTCTAGATATATGCTTTTAGCCTTTAGGTTTAGTCGTCATCCCCTACTATTCTATGTTTTCAGATTTCACATGTCTTTTGCATTAAAGTAAAGTAACACAAAAATTAGTTGTTGAATGTTAAGTATTTCATCGAAAATAAAAATTCTTCTACTTGATATATAATACTCCCTCCAGTCCTAAATATAGGACCAATTTTATAGTGTAATTTACACTATAAAATGGGTCCTATATTTAGGACCGAAGGAGTATCTATTAATAGGATCTTTCATCATAAGCCATCTTAATGAGTCGTGGTTCTTACTGAAAAATTAATTTGGGTGCATGTTAAGGCTTAGAAGCTTTCTATTTTAATTTTTATATCCAGACTTGTTATTTAACAAACTACACTTGTAATTTTTATATCCAGACTTGTTATTTATATACTACACTTGTAATTTTCACATCCATACTTGTAATTTCACTTGTTAGACTTGTAATTTCATATTCAAACTTGTTTTTCCACTTACTAAACTTGTCATTGACCAGTCAAATATGAAAATAATATTAATTCAAAATGAAACATTGAAAATCTGGGTAATAAATTAGGCATACGTCATTTCAGCAATACATAATTGTTAATAACAATCTATAAATGTGATAACTAATTGTTATTACAAAGTAAAATATGTTAAACATATCTTAATTATAGTAACATTATGGAGAATTTATTCCCATTCTCCTATTCTGGCTTTTCCCTTGTCTAGCTATGGAATAAGCTTCAACACATGCCCATGGCATTTGTTCTCATCATTGTTGACCAACAGCCACATAAGATCTTACTCCAAAAGCTGATACTTCATAATGCACAACAAATTTAACACTCAATTAATCTAACAAGGACACTTTTTATATTACAACATCACCCCAACAGTTTAAGTTTTTTAAATCAATACAACCAAATAACGTATAACATGAATTTATTATTTCTAATTATAAACTTGTCAAATCTTTTATACTCAACTTGTTATTTCCAACTACTTTACAAACTTATTATTTCTAATTATAAACTTGTTATTTTCTGTTATAAACTTGTCAAATTCTTATATTCAATTTGTTATTCCCAACTACTTCACAGACTTGTTATTTCCATCTATATACTTGTTATTTTCTATTATAAACTTGTCAAATCCCCAAACTCAACTTGTTATTCCCAACTATTTCACAAACTTATTATTTTCAATTATATACTTGTTATTTTATATTATAAATTGTGAACACAAAATTTTGTCCGAACCGCACAAAAAATATTAAATGTAAATGAAATAGAAAAATAAATAAATGAATAATGAAAGATTGATATCCTCCTTGATTCTTTCTTAGAAACTAAGTTTGAGAAATCCACCATGTGACAAATCAAAAAAAGAAAAATTAAATAAGAATATCCCTCTTACAATAAATGGCAATAAAATAAAAGATAAGAATTAAAAGCCAATTGACCTCCAAATTCGGAAATACAGGGTGGAGTCTTTAAAAATAAGAAAATAAGAAAATTCAAAAATCAAGAATCAAAATTCATCATTTAAGATGATTTACTGCTCAGTTTAGAAATATCTTCCGGAGTCATAATTGTGAAAATTATAAAAAAAATTAAAATAAAAAATCACAATTTGATGATGATTTGCTGCTTGAATAGGAAGTTTTATTATGAGCTATAATTGAAGAAAATTAAAAAAACAGAAATTAAAGAAAAATTTGAAAACCCTAAGTGGAGCCTAAAAATAGAAGGTTGAAGGAAAAAAAATTCTGGTGAAAAAAGAGGTAAGGTAGAAAGTTTTTGTATCATTTTATTTTAGGGAAAACTAATTTAAAAGTCCTTATAGTTTACATTAGTTTTGAATCAAGTCCTCAAGCTTTTTTTCTTTTTTTATTAGATCCTTTACCTTTCTACTGTTAAAATCGTTAGCCCTTACTGTTAAGTGATTTTTTTTTTAACCAGAAACTGTTAAGCAAAAATAAACACTGTTATCTCATCTCCTCACGCAACGTTCTCCCTTTCTCATCATCCTTCACATCTTGTCCTCTCCTTGAAATTTCTCCAATGCCGCAAGATTTCCTAAGAAATAGATTGTCAATCAATTGACCCATAAGATTCAGCATACATGCGCCGAACTCCTCAGCGGAGCAAATAAATCGAATGTTCTACTAAAAAAAATCGAATGCATCTACCAATTAAAATTGCATCGAAGGAAAAAAGTTCATAGGATTTTCAAGAGCGAGAGGAGCATTCGATTTAACTCTTGAATCAAGAAAAACTCTTAGAAAAAAGAGAACCAGTCTTTAATTAGTAATAAGGTGGAGGACAGTGATAATAACACCTGAGAAAAAAATGGGAACAGAATCAAAGGGAGTGATTGAAGGAGCAAGAAACAAAGGGAGTGGAGAAGATAATAGAGAGATGGCTGTTAAGAAGCCTGGGGAACAGAGTAGGAGCTGTGCTATGACCCTTCTAAAAGTCATTTAGCAGTAGCGTGGGGGAGCAAAATAACACGGCAAAGTGATGATCTAAAGAAGCAAGACTACACGATCAGAGCAATGGAGGAATGATAAAGGCCCTGGGTTCCTACAAGACAAATATATCAGATGAATAAGTGGAATAGGAGGTTTTCAGAAGTTTGATGAATGATTTTGTGCTTGGACTCGCATCGTCAGAGCCATGAGCCTTCTTCCTTCCTAGGAGATAGGACTTGGTCAAAAAGGTAAGGAGGGACGGTGAGGTCAGGACTCAGGAGAACACGGTAGGGAAGGAGATGTAACGAAATTTTTAACAGTGTTTGTTCACATTTAACGGTAAGGAGTACCGGTATTAATATTAGAAAGTTAAAGGATCTAATAAAAAGGAAAAAAAGTTTAAGGACCTGATTCAAAATTGATGCAAACTACAAGGACCTCCAAATTAATTTTCCCTTTATTTTATGGCAATAACATGGCTTGATGAAAGAGAGAGGAGGCCTAAATCGAGGAAAATCCATTGTCTATCTTCTTCTTTGTTCTACCCAAAGAAAGCATATGCTTTTGTGATTATTATCATATTTGTGAGTTTGAACATTAATGGCTAGAGGGTTGAATCAAATATGATTTGAGTTTATTCTCACTATTCCCCTTCTTTTTGATTTGTTTGAAATGTGCTTTTATCTATTATCCCTCCATATATACTTACTTTGATACTTACTTTCTTCCTTTTTTTATTTTTATGTTATTTTATTTTTGTCCATGTCATTTTGCTTACATGTGTATATAGTTTTTTTATTATTGGTTTATCATATAACGTCTTCTCTCCTATTTTTAGCCAATTGATAAGTGGAACATCATGTATGAATTATACTGTGTTTAACTTGAATTTCATGATAAAAATATTTTTGGACATTCTTTCTCTCTATTTTTGAAAGCGCTTATATTTTTAAATCTATACCGTATGAGGTTTTTAGAACCTCTGCTAGTATTTAGATTCATTGATAAATCATGTGAGACTATGGGAGTCTCTATAGGAATACTAATATGGTTATGCAAGTTTTCTTTTTGAAATAAAAAGAGAGAAAATAATTTTGACACCATGTTTATAAATGAATAATAAAATAAAAAGTCATTTTCAAATATGTGTATATATATATATTCTAAAATTGTTTTTCAGAGCTGTGTGAGGATTTTAGAATCTCCATAGGCTCAAACGATTATTCTCCCATGTGATGTTATGGGAAACTTCGTAGGGAAGGTAATCTAAAATTTCTTTCAAAAAAATATTTTCTAAATAAAAATACAAAAATTATTTTCATATATTAAAAAATACCAACCCACAAAAGACTTTTTAATTGAATAATTATTTTCTAAAAAAATACCAACCACGTGACATGCATTTTTACCCCTGAGCTACGTGGGCTTTAATTCCTCTAAAGAGTACGTAGGCCCTAACTTTTTATTATAGATCAAGTCCACCTTTTAAAGAATTTACTTTTTCTTAAAGTTTTCTTGTTTCTTTTTTTATTCTTTTAGGGTAATTAAAACATAATAAAAAGGCCATATCAATTTTGAGTAGTTGATTTGGCTCAATAAGACCTCGTTTGAGAAGTACAGAACATTCTTCTTTGGCAAGTTTGAGGTCTTCTGGATTCATTCTTGGATGAGAAGCTTTTATGGGATTAGTATCTTTATTCTTCTTGAAGGAGGGTTCGATGAAAAACTCTTGATTTTTTCATAATGGAAATAGATGAGAAAATTGTTGATGACTATCAGCACAAAACTTAAGAAGATAATCCTGAATGCCTTCATATCCTAGTGGTGCTTGTAGGATTTCAAACAAATTAAGAATTTTAGTATATGCACTAAAAATTTTTTTATATCTAATTCTTTTATACAATACCTGAAGATTCTTAGTATGATAATAAGTATCAAATCTGATAAGGATATCTTTCCTAGGTAGATCACTTCCAAGGACTTTAATCTATACGACACATCTTGGAAAGAATTGGACACCAATCTTCCTTCTTGTAATCCATTCAATCTTGAATAGATTTGAATTTGTAGTGACAAAATATTGATCGCAAGGAATCCATTCTTCAGAAGGAAGAATATCAGTGTTCATAATAGTTTTGCAAGATCCAGTATTAATGAAACCAATAACAAGAATTGGTTTTTCATATTTTCCTGGAAGGATATGGATTTTGACATTTGGCTTGGGGATGGCATTATCGTGTTCTGGCTGAGAAAAAAGAGAACCAAAAGAAGATGGATTTTGTCGTAGGGTATAGATAGGTTGTTCAAGGGAGTACGAGTACCCTTGGTGACCATCATCTTCTTGGGATGAGAATTCAAAATCAGTTTATTCATTTTCAAAGAAAGGAAAAACGTATTGTGTTTCAAATAAGGATATAATAACTAATATTAAAGCTTTTTTAGGTCACCAACAAGGTAAGCACATTACTTACACCACATATTTAATTATGTATACACACACTAAAACATGCATGAAAACTAGCATAATATATATACACATAGAACAATTCTAATTCCAAAAATCATCACACACATAATTTACATGAAGCAACAAATACAAGCAAATAGCCATGACAAGAGAAAGAAAAATTAGGAGGATACTAACCATTAATGAGGTACTAGCTAGCCGTGGACTAATAGATGAAAGGTGTTAACCAGTGGGCCTCAAGATAACTGAATAATATATCTGATTACTACTGAATAAATTAAGCCAAATTACAACAAGAGTCTTGGTGCCATTATATATGCACCGATGGGATACAATAATGGGCCTATAATAGTGGGCCTTGCTAACCATCTAATTACAACATGTGCCTCACTAACTGTCTGATTATAATACTCCGCCTCAAGGTAGAAACTCTATACTTGTGAGTACCTAACTTGCTAAGAATATAGTTGTGTTGAGGTCCTCCTAATCCTTTCGTTAGGATATCTGCAAGCTACTGTGATGATCTAACATGTTGAAAAACAATCATCCCTTTCATGAGCTTCTCTCTTGCAAAGTGGCAATCAATTTCTATATGCCTAGTATGCTAATAGAAAAAGGGATTCAATGGGATGTGAATGGGAGCTTGCTGTCCCAATACAACTTGATAGGCTCAATGTTAAGCATCCCTAATTCCTTGAGTAATCCCACTATCTATGTGAGCTCAGATGTTGCCATAGCCAATGCTCTGTATTCGACTTCAGTTGATGACCTGGAAACAATGTTTTGTTTCTTAGACTTCCAATATATAAGAGATCCTCCCAACTTGACCAAAAAACCGGTGACAGATCTTCTTGTATATGAACATCCTCCATGATCAGAGTCACAAAAACATTCGAGATGTATTAGACTAGTTGCTGACAGAAATACTCCATAGCCTAGACGATCCTTGACATACTTAACTAGCCTCAAAGCAGCCTTCATATGTGATTCCTTTGGTGTTTGCATAAACTGGCTCAACACCTGCACAACAAAGGAAATGTCAGGTCTAGTTAGAGTTAGGTATAGCAGCTTACCAATCAATCTCCTATATGTTCCAGCCTCTTGAAGGAAAGGATCTTCCTCTGTTTCTTCTGCTGTAAGTTTTAGATTCTGTTCTATGGAAGTCAATGCTTCATCAGCCTCATCTAAACCTGTTTAATCAATTAATTCTATTGCATATTTTCTCTGGTTAAGAAGTGTGCCATGTTTTGTCCTCAAAACTTCCAGACCAAAGAAGTATTTTAGGATTCCAAGATCTTTGATTTTAAACTCATTATGTAAATAGTTCTTTACATTATTAATAGCTTGAGGATTATTCCCTATGATTAACAGATCATCAACATAAGCAAGAATATAAACTGTATCTTGACCAATTTGTTTATGAAATAATGCATAGTCATATTTGCTTTGATGAAATCCATCCTTTATCAAAGACTCAATTAATTTTTCATTCCACTATCTAGAGGCATTTTAAGCCCATACAGTGATTTTTCTAACTTACATACTTTGAATTCCTTCTCCCCTTTTTTCATATAACCATAAGGAATAGTCATGTACACCTATTCATGTAAGTTTCCCTGTAAAAACACATTATCTACATCCATTTGACATATAATCCAGTTATTAACAGCAACCATGGTGAGAATAATTCTAATTGTCACAATCTTAACCACAAGTGAAAAGGTTTCATAGAAGAATATTCCTTCCTTCTAATTGTACCCTTTTGCTACTAATCTTGCTTTAAATTTGTCTATACTTCCATTAGTTTTATATTAATTTTAAATACCCACTTACATCCTATAGGTTTCTTTCCCTTGGGTAGAGTCACCATTGTCTAAGTTTTATTGGCTTCCAAAGTAGTTATTTCATCTTGCATAGCTTTAACCCATCTAGGGTCCTTAATAGCTTCCTCATAATAGTCTGGTTCAATTTCTTCATCAATAGCGGAAAGAAAATACTGATAAGAGGAAGATAAATCAACATAATTTATAGAATCAAGGAAACTATCATTATTCTGCAAATCATTTTGTTGCTGTATTGGATTATCATGATTAAAGGAAGGTGGTTGTTCACATTTATAATCACCAACCCAAGCAAGAGGTTGTCGGCTCCTAGTAGGTCTAAAATTTTACTGACTGGGGATAAGAGGTTGCTCATCATTAGTGTCTATTTGGTGGTTTCTATCACTATTCTCTACAAAGGATTGTTCCTCTCTATCAAAAAGGGATATTGGTTTACTATCTGGTTTTAGAATGAATGGGTTTCTTATGTGTTAGTTCATCCCCATTGGTGAAAATTTTCACCATCTTTAAAGGGAAATTTGTCTTCTAAAAAAGTGACATGTTTGCTAGTTATCAAGGATTTATTTTGAATATGATATAGTATATATCCCTTTTGTGTGGTAGGATATCCCAAAAAGATGCAAGGGACAGCTCTATGCTAAAATTTATTAGTGTATGCGAGGTTAACAATAAAAGCACGGCAACCAAATACTTGTAAATGCCTTAGATTAGGGGGTATTCGATAAAGCATTTTATATGGGGTAGAATAACCAAGCCTTCTAGAGGGAGTTCTATTTATGAGATAGGCTGCAGTCCTAATTGCCTCACCCTAAAATTTAATTGGTATGGCAGAACGAAACATATTACCCCTGGCTAATTCCAACAAATGCCTATGCTTCCTTTCCACCACCCCATTTTGTTGAGGAGTGGAAGGACAAAACTATTGATGAACAATACCTTTGGTTTCTAATAAAGCAAGCATGTCTTGATTAATGAATTCAGTCCCATTGTCTATTCTTATGGTTTTAATTTTCTCGCTAAAATGATTTTTGACACAGGCAAAGAAAATATTTATAAATTTCACAACTTTAACTTTAAATGCATCAAGAAAATCTAAATCCCTTTAGAAAAATCATCTACAATAGTCAGAAAGTATTTAAATCCCTAATGAGTGGGGGGTCATATATAGGACCCCCACACATCCATATGTGATAATTCAAAACAAGAGTTAGTAATAGTATTACTCAAAGGAAAGAGTAAGTGTGGATGTTTCACGTGAATACAAACTTCACATTTATTATTTCTAGTACTAGGAATAACACCTTTCATATCAGAATTTACATCGGGCAAATATCTCAGTGTTTAAAAGTGCGTGTCCTAATCTATAGTGCTAGAGAGAATTTTTGATGTTAGGATTTTTACCAGGAGCAATCACAAGTCCTGAAATAGTTTTCCTCTTAAGCAAGTAAAGTCCTTTAGAAATTTTACCAATCCCTTTCGTTATTCCACTCATCATGTCTTGCAGCACATAAAAGTCAGGAGAGAAAGAAGTGACAATCCCACTATCTAATGCAATTTTACTTTCAATAATTAAGTTGTAATAGAATTCCTTAGCATATAAAACTCCATTTAAGCGAAACATGTTTTGTGATTTGAACTTCTCCTATATGAGTTACTCTAATCCTTTGACTATGAGGTATTTGAACAAATCTGGGGGGTCCAATATATGGTCGAGCTTTATCTAAATACGTTAAACTATTAACTATGTGACCACTAGCACCTGAATCTAATATCTATTGTCTAAAACATCATATAAACCTGGTGTGGTAGCCTGGATACTCACAACCACTTCATTAGGATCAAAGTCTCATTTTAGCAAGTCAAGAATTTGCTTATACTACGCAGGAGTGAAAAATGAATTTGAAGAAGAAGATGAGGGTTGACCATGAGTCACTTTTGTAGTACTTTTAGTAGTCATTTGATTGGCCTAATCCTCTTGTTGTCTCTTGAAGCCAGATGAAAAATTTGGAGGAAAACCAGTTAGGTGGTAACAATTATCACGTTGGTGACCTTTTCGGTGGCAATGGGTACACTCTTCTTGAGAGCGCCCTCTTCCACGACCTCCTTTACCACGTCCTCAGCCTCCTCGGGAGGAATTGGTGGCCATTATGAAGCTGTCAGATGGTTGTATCACAGAATTAGATGTCAATTCTCTCTGAGTTTCTTCTTGCATTCCTATAGAGTATGCTTTATTAGTTGATGGAAGGGGCTTCATGAGTAATATTTGACTCTTAACTTGCTAGTAGTTGTCATTTAGCCCTATTAGGAACTGAAATAGTCATTGTTCTTGAACAATCTTGGAGTATTCCTTGGAAGAAGTACATTGGCAATCTGGAATGGGAACCATGGAGGCATACTCATCCTAGAGAATGTTGAGCTTTGGGTAATAAGAGGCAACAAACACGCTTCCTTGAACCACAAAATTAATACTATGATGGAGAGAATAAATTTTTGCTCCACCAGTTTTGTTAAATCTTTCTTCAAGAGTGACCTAAATAAGATGGGCACTAGCGGAAAAGACTAATCTATTTGCTACACTACTAAAATAAAAACCCATTTTCGTCTGTTCTAGAGCTTCATATTTATCTGTTTAAAGGGGGACATAGACTGAGGAGACGTAGATAACAATAAGATATTCTTCTGTTTTGGAACAAACAAATATATGGTCAATATGCTTGTCTATTCCTCACAGAACATACGACTATGTGTCTTATACTCGTTTCACAGGACCAATCCAGGATTGTCCAAGACCACTGCAAGTATGCATTTTTTTTTTCATAAAAAAATATTTTACAAATTTGCAAATATAGCCAGTTTTTGTTACCCTGCAATTCAAAATGCATGTATAACTAAAACAAAGTACAACAACAGCAGCAAATCAGCAATATACATAAAATCTTAACATATAATATCCTCACTTATCTAATCATAAAATCTTAAGAATCCCCTAACACATAATACAAAAAACTTTAATAGCACTAAAGGTCCCTAACATATCTAAGCCTTTTTAACCTCATGTATCATTCTGAAAATAAAACTCTTGGAGAAATTGTCCTACTAAAACGATCTCGAATAACGCCAATTTCCTTATTAGTGCAAGACCATTCATCATCAGAAATTTGTAAGTTCAGAAATAAGAAAATTTAAATTTATTAGTATAAAAGAATTAAAGAAACACAGCAAATCAAATGAAAAGATCAAATAACATAACTAAAATAATTATTACTGTCTCAAAATCTTTAGTATATTTAGACTCAATAATTTTATACATGAAATGAGTAATATAATATCTGCACTCTGCACTTCCTGGTTGCCGATGACACAATAAATGAAAAGTGTATTAGCGAAAATGAATATATATAGTAATTGTTAATGAAAAATTTTAAGTTAAAAACACTCACTATCGGTTTGTGCCAAGTGATCTTGCCATTTCTACGTTCACGCTTCCCACCCCGTATATAATATTTCTTGAGAGACCTATGAACAAATGAAAATGAGCAGACATTGAAATAGTTCGATGAAATAAGGAAACTAAGAAAATGATGACAAAACTTACATGTTGAAGACAAATTTAGTTTCGCCTCTTGGCTTACGACCCAACGAATCAAACCAGTAGATGACATTATCTATGGGACAAGTAACACATAATGACCAATGATTACTGAAATATAAAAAGAAAGAAAAACCAATAAATTCTTTAAAATATATGTGGGTGTGTGTATATATACGTATGTATAAGTTATTTACTCTTCAATAATTGGTGCAAAAGAACAAGGAAATTTAGTTTCTTCAATTCTATAATCAACATATCTCATCCGTTCATCTAAGGAGTTGTTCATCAGCTGAATAGCAACTAGACACATAAATCCATACATATTGCCCTTTCCCGTAGAAGCCCATAGGTTGTGGAAGAATCTATCAATCAAATTGAAATGACAAGAATTAATTAAAAGGTAAAAATGAGCACACAGAAGTAATAAAACATAAAATAAAATCACATTATTGCCAACTGAATCCATGCAATGTCTAGTTGTTCCATAGATAAAAACTGCTTGATGTCATCCTAATTTAGTCCAAAATGATGCATCCTTTGCTGTCCCACAATCCCTAAAGGCATCTTTATAGTGACCTTGTCAATAGAATCATAAATGTTATAAAGTTGTGCCAAGCACAAATATTTAGCAGCTTCTTCATAGTCCTAATAAAAGAAATAAGAAAAACAAGTGTTATAAGCAGAAAACGAAAGAAAAATAATGAAATAGTAAATTGTTTTGTGCCATTTGGATTTCGACATCGATGAGTCTTTCAGGCCATAAAATAAAGTATCCTTTTGCCTGGCCTAATTTGAACACTTCATTAGTGGGAAATGGCATGTTTGCATCTGCCTCCCCTTGTTGAACATCTGTGACTGCTACCTTGACCAAATCCGCTTCAATTTTTTGATGATGTATTTCAGATCCTTATGTATACTTAAGAGGGTGAGCAACAGCACGCATATTTGGGACATCCAAATAAAGAACGCAAGGTTTTCCATCATTTAGTGTGGGATTAGGGTCAAGCAGTGCCAATGGGACTTGTGGATTGAAACTTCCTTTTGTGCTTCCACAGATGGGAGAATTCTAGTTGAAATGATAGAAATAAAATAATGAAATTGAACAAAAAAAGTGTTGAAGAAACTCAAAGCAAATTAAGTTGAGATTAATTTTCAAACTTGGGATGTACGTTCTTTTATTTGAAATAGCCCAATTTGCAAACTAGAGACCAAAGATCACATCTCATCATGAAGCTTAGACATTAACTCATTTTTAAAGTATTGATTAACCTCTTCACTGGTCAAAATCTCTTGACGAACTTGTTCTCAAACTTTGGCTATAATATCAGCACTTGATGCACTTCTTCCCGAAGATCTTTGTGAACTAAAACCAAAGTATTATGTTAAACCAACTGTCTTTGATAATCCTCTTACTCGACCACAATAGTTTAACTTTCCAGTCGTTGTCACCAGGATTTCCATCCTTCCACTCGGAGTGAAAGAACCTTGACTGCTCTATTCCTCAAGTACATCCTATAACATACCAATAATTAATGAAATCTAATTACAAATTCAGCAGAACATAAATACTATTTCAATTTATTTTGTTCAATTTAAGTACTGATAATTTTTTCAGCAATGTCAGCAATAGTCAGATTAATATATTGACCTTTCTTCATCCTTGCATGCTTCATATTTTATGTCTAGATGGAGATAAGGGGGCTTGAATAACAAAACTCAGTTTTGACTTTGAAGCTTCTTCTATTTCTTTTAAATCATAGTCTATAAGCTCTTACTTTGCCTTCCTGTAACCTCCACGAGACATGAAATGTTGGTACAAATTTTTAGACTGCTTCTCTTTATTTAAAGCACGTAATTTCTGTAAAAGGAAAACACAATAAAATTAGTTAAATGAAATAATATTAGTTTTGTTAAACCAAAATTCAACGATTAGAAAAAGTTTAATTGAAACTCAGGGACTAGTCATGAAGCCACAATTTTTCTTCAAGTTTCTGGCTCAAGAAAGGAGTATGTGTCACATGGATCCTCATTCTGTTTGGCCCCTTAAATGCAGGTGCAACTGAGAATTGTCTTCAAATCTTTCCACCGCTCACGTGCTTAGTCTAACCAACACTTTCTCATCTCAAGGGTGAGAGGGACATCATAAGTTTGCCACAAATTTTATGTGTAATCAAGTTAAACATAACAATTATAACTGTTTCAAATTACGAAAGTTATAAGGTCAAATACCAATAAATCTTACCAAATAGCTTTCTTTGTATTTTTTGGTACTTCTTTCTAGCTAATATATAAAATGTCCACCTTGCTTTGTCCCAAAAGCCTACATAGCTTATAAACTTATCTCTATCTAGACTAATTGGATTCATATCATCATCAAAATCCACATGCTTCTTCTAAATATGCCCATGACATACCGCAAGTTTTGGCATTCTTATGGTACCTCTACCCCTTTTTCTATTAAGTTCATCTTTCCCTTGATCATTACCAAAATCATCCTCTTGTTCCTATTATCGTCCTCCATGTCCCTATTAAGAAGCAAAAGTGAAATAGGTCAGTAAATTATAATAAAATGAATTTAAAAAGATCGAACGTGAATACAAAATTACATTATAGTTAGAGTCATTTAACCTTTTCATTAGGGTCTTATTTTATGCATTTTCCTATATTTCTTCACAATGATCATTTCTAACAGTGTATTCATCATCATCTAGCAAGTCCGTTTCATCCATTATAGGTGGATTTGTTGTGGAAGGTGGTGTCTCTTCAAGATTCAAAAGTTGTATCACCATCCTTTTTTTTTTTTACCTTGAAGTACAATAGACATTTTTTTGTTTGCTGGATTAGTGACATAAAATACTTGTTTTGCTTGGCTTACTAAAATGAATGGCTCATCTGCATAACCAACCCTCTGTAGATCAACTAAAGTCAATCCAAACTATTAATCAACTTCAATGTTATTATTGTTAGCCACTTACACTTGAAGACAGGAACCTTGAAGTTGGGGTAACTTACCTCCCATATCTCTTCAACAACTCCAAAGTAAGCCATGGATGCTAATTTGCGATTTTTATCTTTAGAGCTAGAAAAATACATCGCTTCATCTACTACCATTACCCCACTGTTCTGCATAGTACTTTTGTCATCTTGAGTCTTTGTATAGAAAGAATACCCATTTATATCATATCCGTTCCAAGTGATGACATCAAATTGAGGCCCCCAAGCTAACCATTTTATTGTATCAGACACATCGATCTCTCTTAAGACCTTCTCTTTGTTATAAATGTCTTATTGAACCATGCTATAAATGTCTTATTATGCTTATTAGCGATTTGCATATAACTTTTCTTTGGATATTTGTCCTTTAAGATCCTTTTATGTTCATCTAGGTATGGTTGAACTTTTTCCATATTATTCAAAATGTATAAGTGCACTTAAAACACTTCTTCACGTCTTATTCTCTTCACTTTGAGCCCTCATGTTCTCTTACCTATCCCATTATCATGTCGAGACTGTACCTCTACCCCAGCTAAATATCCATTGCAAAAGTTGATAGCTTCCTCAGCTATATACCTTTCAATAATTGATGTCTCAGGTCAAAAAAGATTCTTAGAATAACCTTTTAAGACTTTTGTGTATCTTTCAAATGGATACATGTACCTTGGATAAACAAGATCACAGAGCCTTACCTTTCTTACTAAATAAGCTATTAAATTCACCATGATATCAAAGAATGCTGGAGGAAAGTGCATGTCCAGTTGAGACAGAATAACATAACCTTCATTCTCCAATCCATCTAACTTTTCTGTGTCAATGACTTTGCTGCAAATAGCATTGAAGGAAATGCATAGTCTAGTTATGGTGCTCCTCACATCATCTTTTGTAATGTCTCGAATAGCTAATGGTAATAGTGGTTACATCAATACATGGTAACCATGAGACTTCATTCCTACTAACTTTAAATCGTCATTGAGACAAGTCTTTTTACGTTTAAAGAATATCATTGTGGTACCATAATGCTATGCAAACATCAACACAAGCTAGTTTTCTCTGCTTTGGACAATGTATGAGCCACTGGTTCTAAACAAGCCCTCTTACCACCCTCTTTCAATTGTGGATGTAACTGTTCCCTTATTCCCATTTTAGCCTAGTCTAATCTATCATTGATTCCATCCTTAGTCTTTCCCGATATGTGTGAAAGAGCACCAATCAGGCTATCACACACATTTTTCTCAACATGCATCATATCAAGACTGTGTCTAACATCCAGAATATATATAAAAGAAAATAGACTTATTCTTCTAAATGTTCTTCTTGCCTGCATTCCTCTTGCTCTTTCCAAAAACAATATCAATTCTTTCCACCTTTTGATAAACTTCATGTCCAGTTAAAGGCTTCGGAGCCATTCCATGCTTTGGTGAACCATTAAAAACTTTTTTCAATCTATGGTATGGGTGGAACTGATCAAGAGACCTCTTATAACCAAGGTAAACTACCTTCCTTTCATGCTTAAGTTGGTGAAAATGTGTGTTTGCTTCACATATAGGACATGCTTTATACCCTTTTACATTGTATCTTGACAAATTCCCATAAGCAGGAAAGTCATTTATCATGGCGAAAATTATTGCACGCAGCTTAAAGGACTCCTATTTATATGCACCAAACATATCCACACCTTCTTTCCATAATTTCTTCAAGTCCTCAATCAAAGATGCCAAATAGACATCAATATTGTTTCCTGGCTGCTTTGGTCCTGAAATCATCATAGACAGCATTATATACTTACGTTTCATACACAACCAAGGAGGTAAGTTATAAATCACCAAAGAACTAGCCATGCACTATGTGTGCTATTTAGAGTGCCATGAGGATTGATTCCATTCGTACAAAGGCCAAGATGAAGGTTTCTTGGCTTACTACCGAATTCTGGAAGCATTTTATCTATTTTCTTCCACTACTGAGAATCCACAGGATGCTGGAGATATCTTTCATATGATATTCTCTTATCAAATTGTCATGTCAACTTTTTTTGCCTTCGTTGCATATTTAAATCGTGGTATTATTGGAAGATACCATGATACCTTTAAAGGTTGCCCTTTAGCCGTCTCAGTAACAGTGCCATCACAACACGTGTTCTTCTTTACCTTATATCGTGAGGTTTTACATTTTAGGCACTTACTTAGATCGACATATTCTTTTCTGTATAATATGTAATCATTAGGACATGCATGTATCTTTTCATACCCCATACCCATCTGAGACAATATTTTTTTTGCGTCATATACACTATTTTGAAGAACATTATCAGATGAAAGCATATCACTCAGCAATTGAAGCAACTCTGTAAAACTTTTATCGGTCCACCCATTAATTGCCTTTAAATTGAATAATTCTAATACAATAGTCAACCGTGTATAATTAGAACACCCAGGGTATAAGGCTATCTCCACATCACTCTGCAAGTTGTCATTTATACGTGATCGTGGAAAGAACCCTAATCCAACATCATGAATCATATCATTCATTCTATAATTCAAACCACTCACAACTTCCTCTTCTTTAACTAATGATGCTTTTTCTTTTTTGACATGCCATATCCATCTTGTGTATCGAAGATTTATCTCCTCACAAAATAAGTGATCCCTTATATCATCGATGGTCAAATCTCTCTCTTTTAAACAATTGATATGGGGGTAAAAATACTTTCTTTTTTTGTTATAAGCATTCTTTTTGGCAAATTCAATAAATTGTTCAACCCTTTCTCGTATTCCTTACTCATTCTTAAGGCACTTATCCAACTACGATCCATTCTGTTAATACATAGACAATTCTTAATAATTTAATTCAAGACAAAAATCAATAATATTTTAATTCAGTTCAGTTCAATCTCAACAAAATTAAAGCAAAAATATCAAGATAATTTTATCTATCAAATACAATTTAAATTGAATTTAAATTTAAATGATATTATTACTATAATATTATTGTCAAGATGTGTGTAGTTTTATCTTATCTTTTTGTTAAAAAAAGTTAACTTCATTTTTGTTTAAACACCAACTAGTTTTTAGAAGTTTGACCCATGAATCTAAATTGAGTTAATTCCAACTACATGGTATAAATTAAGTTTTGTTAATAATAAATTTTGATGCACAAAATTTGAACTTTACATCTAAATTAAGATAAAATGAACCAAATTGAAATTGAAATTTATTTGTTTATGGACATATGTTTTTTATTTTAAGTCTACACTTTAAAATGAATTTTGCATGAGATTATAAATGAATAATTTTTAAAGGTTCCAAGATATTTTAAATAATAACATTAAGTCAATACCTACGATAGGCTAGCTTGGGAGCGGCACGGAACCTCTCCTATGTCTTCCCTTCTTCTTCCTCTCCTCTTCCATAATCCTCACCCTCTATTTCATCTACACCCAATTATAGAAGACATTTTTTACATTTTAAATACTCATAGTATAGATTTTACACAATGCATAAATTATTAATTCGCATAGCAGTAGTTACAAATTAATTCATTGGACGCTGTGTGATGAGTTCATGTGGTTTTTTTCCCTATAGTTGATAATTTAAAAAAAGTTAAAATTCATCTTAAAATACAACGTAATAAAGTTTTAAATTAAGAAAAAAACAAATATCCAATTTATAAGATGGATTTTGTGATAAAATAAGATATTACAATTTATATTAATTTTCTTATAAAAATGAGATATTGCAGTTTGTATTAATTTTCATATAAAAAATAAAGATATTACAATTTATATCAGATTTATGCTGCAATTTTAAGCGTGTTGTTAGCCGTAGATGAAGTGGAAGGTAATGATTAGAGAAAAGGATGGTAAGAGAAAGGAAAGGCATAGGAGAGGTTTCGTGCTGAGCTTGGGAGAAGGAACAAATTAACACTAAAGAAATTACTTTCAGCAAGGGAAAAAAAATGAGAACAGCAGTAACTCAATGCACACAATTGACATTCCTATATTATCAGTTTATCACTTACTAATATGCATCATTATGATAGACTAGGAAAATGGTTGGCTAGTTTCTACAGTGAGCTAGAAGGAGAAAAGGGTACCTATGGCGAGCTTAATCTACATGGTGAAGAAGATTCCAGCAATCGCGAGCAACCCACAGTAAAGAACAAACTAGTGATGATGAAGGAGTTGTCTCACTGTGAAGAACAGACCAACAATACAAGAAAGACGCGAATCTGGTTCAAAATAGGAACTGCACGCATTGCTTTAAAGAGAGACCCCTAGTGATGAAGAGCCACGACGACCCATCACGACGGCAAATGAGAGATCTAAGAGGCATAAATGGGAACTGTGTTCAAAGAGACATTGGGAAGAGAGAGAAGACAAGGGAAAAGAGAATCTGGACAAGATCTGAGAGGCTGACAGACAAATTTTTTTAAAAAGCCACACCTCATACTCATCTGGTCTGTGACAAAGCCATACTCGTCTAGTCTATCAGGCAAGACGAGTATGGGGGACTCATACTAGTCTGGCCTTAGTTACAAACCAAACGAGTATAATGAGCACATACTTGTCTGGTACTTTATACCAGACGAGTATTGAGCTACATACTCGTCTGGCAGACATACCAGACGAGTTTGAGGGCTCATATGTGTTTTTTAGTCATACCATATGAATATTAGGGACGAGTATGAGCATTTTTCTAGTAGTGCTATCTCCTTATCCACATAGTTAATTAACCAAGAAATTACCATAGAGTTGTATTGATCTTAGAGGTCTTGGAGATGAGGTTCCTGTTTCTCTTTGAGGCACATGCCATCAATGAATCTAAGCTTGCTCTTCCCATGAAGAGCAAGCTTCATTGATTTAGACCAAATGCAATAATTCTGGCATTTGAGAAGAACTTGAGGAACAAGAGTTGTGACCTGTGTATTTGTCAGATGAAGGTAGAGAGGGTAATTGTAATCAATCTTGCTGTCTTGAGATTCTCCTATCGCACCTGAAAAAAAATCTGGAGCAAGTTGTGAAGGGAGGGATAATGGTCGGCGAAGCACTAGTGAGACAAGGAGGCTGAATCTTGCTTGAGCAGTGAATATGGTGAATCAATGAGAAAGAAGAAAGAAGGAAGCATTAGCTGCAGAGTGCTCGAATGCAGGGAAAGAAAGAAACAATGCCCTAGGGAGAAGATTGCACGATGAAGAAGGCAGAATGAATCATTGTCTTCCTCAGAAAATGGATTCAGTGACCTGTGTGGGAGAACATGAATAGGCTGTAAAATTGGACTCAGAAAACCCAGATTAGAACCAGGGGCTCTAGTACCATGTTAATCAGTGGGCCTCAAGATAACTGAATAATATATCTAATTATTACTGAATAAACATAGCCAAATTACAATAGGAGTCTTGGTGCCATTATATATGCACTGATGGGATACAATAATAGGCCTATAATAGTGGGCTTTGTTAACCATCTAATTACAACACGTGCCTCACTAACTATATCTAATTATAATAAAAGGAGTAGACATTCACAGATCTGTGGAGATGGGAATTTAACAGAGAAAAGGTTGAGGGAGAAGGTGCCACAAAAGCAATAAGTTGAGGGAGAGGAAGGCCTTTCATTAGCTCGGGTTGGACATGGGATAGGATAAGATAGAGAGAGGTTCATACATACTCTAGGAGTGCAACATCATCCCAACTCTGTCCAATCAAAACATAGCAACTCAGCTTTTTTAATCCTTGCTGGCACTTGACTTGGCTGTTGACTCCCCTTTGAAAACACTCCCAGATTGAAAAATGAAAAAAAAAACACAGAGAACATCTTCATTTTTGCCGCGCAATGCTTCAACTTTGACTGGAGAGATTGAAAGCTTGAATAATCGTGCCCTAACCCAAGAGAGAAAAATCAAAAGAGTTCAAAGAGTGTGCCTTACCTTAGCTTTGGACCTTGCTGCCTCTTCCTTATGAGCAGAGAGTTATGTCACTAGTAGAAGATAGCATCGTCAATGGAGAGTTGCGTCACTAGCAGAGAGCCTCCCATCACGCCCCATCTTGCTCTGTCTTTTCCAGATTTTGTATTGGACAAAGAAGGTTTGATTTGTACTTGATAAAGATTGTAGATTTTCTTAGTTCATGGAAGAAATGTGTCATTTGTGATAAGTTTTTTTGTACCCTATTTTGCCTTTTGTATTTGATCTATGGTTTTTGATTGGGGTTGGTATAATCCTTCTCTGTATTATTTTTCTGAACATCGAAAAGCTTTTGTATTCTAGATTCAGTGATTTATATTGAGTTTGATTTAGTTTTTGCATATTAAGGGAGCTATTTGTGTTTTTATATGTGATCCCAAGTTTACTCTGTTTATAGTGTGTCTCAAATAAGCTAATGATGAAATAGTTTATTCTTAATGTAAATGAAAGCTTCTTATGTTTTTGTTATTATATGAATCCGTGAGGAACTGGAACTAACATTTGTAAACTCTCAAATATGAATCTGTTGCTTAATGTAGATATTCCTTGGTTTGATTTTGAGTGTTGTGGCTTGTAAACAATCAACCCACATTTGGAAATTACCATGCTATGCGATTTTCATTTATAATTTTAGTTTTGTATTTTTAAGTTTATCAATTATTATTATATATATTATTTTTATAAAGGTGTTTAATTAACTTTGATATTGCACATAATGGAAATAGCTAATCAACTAGAGTCAGATATTCACTTGGGGCAAATTGTAAATAATGAAGATGAGGCATATGCTTTGTACACAAAATATGCATATCAATTGGGTTTTTTGGTTAGAAAATGGAAACAAACATATATTACTGGAACTAAGAAGATTCGTACAAAAGAATATGTGTGTTCAAAAGAAGGGACTAAATATTTGGATGAAGTTGGGAGCACTTCATTTACTAAAATGAATGCAGAGACAAATTGCCAAGCTATGGTTCGATTTACTATTGAAGTGGATGGGTTATGGAAAATAACTAAGTTGATTACTGAACATAATCATGAACTTGTAAACAAAAGCATAGGCACCTTATGCGTTTTGCTAGGAATATTCCTACCGCTGAAGGTGACCTCATTAATTCCATGGTGACTGCTGGAATCAGAATGAAGGATGTGTGGAGTTATTTAGGTGAAGAAACACATGGATTTGATAATATTAGATTTTCCAAAAAAGATTGTTATAATTATGTCAACAAGCAAAAGTTGAAACTAATAGAAGCAGGGGATGGAAAAAGTTTAGTTGATCTTTTACAAAGTCATCAAGCTGAAGATCCAATGTTTTATTGCAGTGTTCAATTTAATAAAGAATTACATTTGACAAATGTTTTTTGGAGGAATGGGAGATCAACAATTGATTATGATTACTTTGGGGGATGTAGTGGTTTTTGACACAACTTATCGTACAAATAAGTATGATGTAATTTGTGAGCATAAAGAAAAATATGCAACTAGTGAAAATCCAAAAATTGTGTATCGCAATTCTATTATGCGTTCTTTTTATAACCTTGTGTTGGCCTCACAAGATCACAAGGAAACTCAAGATATTATGTGGGATGTTATCAATAATAGATCTCAAAAAGTTCAAGAACATCTACATGGTTTGAATAAAAGCAACAATGTGGAAAAGAATAAAGAAATCCATGCTACCATTCAAGATGCATCTCAAGTAGGCCAAATTCTTGATCCCCTAAAAGTAAAGCCAAAAGGGAGTGGAAGTGGTGGAAGAAAGGGCCATTTTGAAAAACAATGAAAATCAAGTAAGATATTAATTTTATAAATACTTGTGTATGCCTATACATTAGTGATGTGTTTCTAAATTTCATTTTTTCACAGAAAAACAAAAAGAAGTGGAACACTTGCTTCAACTGCACCAAAGCAAACTTCACTTTCCCAAAGCTTTGATTACACTTATCCAATGGTTAATACATGTGGCTACAAGATTAATAAACATTGTAATTATTTTTTTTAATTGAATATATTTGTTATATTGCAGGTCAATACTACTCAAGTTGTTTAGGGTAGTCATCCTATGATCCCACATGCCTTTCATGGTCCTTGAAACATTAGAAGTCCATTTCATATGATTGACACAAGTAACACTTTAAATCAGGTATAAATCAGCTAGTTATATTATTTTCATATCAACATCTTCTTAAAATATGTTAATTAATTATATTATTTTTAATATATTTTAATTTCTTTTTAGGAAGCACATTCATCGGCTTGGAGACCACCAACTACATTTACACATAACCAATAGTTTGCCTTCAATCCTCTTCAAGTAAAGCAGATGGAAGAAGAAATTTTTTTTTTTTGGCTTTGTTTTTGTATATTTTGTGTAAGCTGGCCGATCTTTTGTTTCTAGTTATTTTGATGTATAATGAGGTTGTGTAAGTTGGATGGTTTTGGATCCCCAGCTATTTTAATAAACACATTCCCAATTTTTTTTCCTCAAATCAATGTAAGTATTTTAGGTGGTGAAAAAGAGGCCACCTTTTGTTTAGTCATCGCAAAGACTTTATGCTAAAAACACTTGGTCAATGGTAAAAAAACTTAATTTAATTAGCTTCTCCAGAGTGCAGAGCCTGCGCTACTACTGGTTTAGTGGGTAAAAGAATTTATCAAATGTGATAATTTTTTTTCCGCCTAAATAAGTACTGGTATAGGTTTACCTGAAAATTAGTGATTATATTCTTTGATGTTTATGTTGAATATGTTGAGTTCGAAGTTATTTAAGACAATGAGAACTATAATATGTTTAGAACATGGCCTGTGAAAAAATTAGTTTAAGTTCTCAGATGCTATAGATACGTACCATATTAGAAGTATTCTTTCACTTCATTTTAAATTCTCTTCTCTGTTTGTTATTTGATTTAATGTTTCTTAATCCACTAGATTGTAATTATGATATAGGGAAACTTATTTAATGAAATTTATAGGCAGTGCAATCCGGGATTATTTCATTAAAAGTTTCCATTTAATTAAGTCAATATATGGGTGCCACCTTACTGGAGTTGATGATCACAGCTTGGAAATTATATCATCAGGGGTTCTAATTCTCTTTGCTCCCTACTTTCTTTCACTTCTCATTTTCAAGTTCTTGTCTGGTGAACATTAGAAAGAGAATATTACCTCAGTGAAGATAAATGATTAAAAATATTTGAATTTAGACCTTTATTCATGATAGCTTATGGCTGATGCTTTTCTTGTCTTTTGGTGTAGAATTTGTTGTTCATTTACTAGACAAGACAATTGCAAGGTACTCTTTATTTTTACTGCTACAGGGTTCACTTACCAATTTTTAGAAATAATTTATTTTGGACAGTAACATGACCATGCTGTTATAATAAATATGATGAACATCTTCATCGTTACTTTTGGTAGCATTTCAGATAACAAATCAATTTAGAAAATAATTGTAACTGAACTACTGAAGCTGCCACTGCCGTTGCCACCAAATCTAATGTCAAATAATCCAGACAGATGAAAAAATTCTCTAAACTACTCTACTTTTACCACCTTCAGATACATTGGATTACAATAATCTACAAAACAACCATTCTATCCCTAACTTTACACCTAACTAGAAGATATCAGGTTAGACATAATATCCTAAGACTAGCTGCGCATGTGCATATTTTTACAAAAACAGTCTGATGGCAAATGAATATTTTATCTTAGGCAAGTGACTTTACATAGTGCCCAGTTTTCCGCCTGTGCCTGCTATAATCAAAAACAAATTTGAATGAAAGGCCACATCCCTCAAATATATGTGTATTTAAGATTGATTGAATAACTTCAAACCAAAAAAGAATGACGGAATGACTATAGTGCTAAGTAACAGCAAATGAAATATTCTTTTTTTTCTTTCAAAGAAATGCACTTATGTTTCATCAGCACAGTTATGACAATGTAGCCAAAATAGCTAGTAATAACCGTTGAAGCTCAATTTTATCAATTGAAATATAAAGTCGGAAATAATGAACATATCGCAAAATAATTACATCAAAGCATATATCAGTTGGGTTTCTCTGAAAAATAAAGTTAGAAACAACGAACTTATCACACAAAAAAATTGCCCCAAAGCATAGGCCCATGAATCGAAGACATTATGAATAAACATAAAACTCAGAAGCCTAGTTTCAAATCTAGCCCTAAAATCACTACCTCTTCCATCAATCGAACTTGAAACTGAAATTCTTGCAAGGTTGCCGATGAGGAAGCAATGCCGGAGGAGGAGGAGAAAACAAAACTTACAACTTGTGGTTATGAGAAATGATGAGAGTGGTTGCGGTTCTAACGGTTTCGGTCGAGCATCTTGTCGCCCACTACAGGGGAATTGTCGCCTCCACTGCTACCGCCTGTGGTTATGATAAAGGATAGAGGGGTTTGCTTCTTATGGTTCCAGTTGAGTATCTAGTCGCCGGCCATAGGGGAGTCACTACTGCTATGGAGAAGCTGTAGAAGAGAGGGGAGAGGGGTTAGAGACGAGCTCCTCTGCAATGAAATCCACTTCCCTCTTCAATTTCATTTTAGGTGTCATTTTTCTTTTTAGGATCTGTCGGTTAGAATTATCAGTGCTTTTGGAGGGGAGTTAACAGCCAAGTCAGGTGCCAGCAAGGATTAGAAAAAGCCGAGTTGTTGTGTTTTGATCAGACAGAGTTGGGATGATGTGGCACTCCCAGAGTATGTAAGAATCTCTCTGAGATCGAGATAATCCTGTCTTGGTTTTGTCACAATAATCAAATGGAACAGTATTTCCGTCATGTGTCTTGTCTAATCCTAATAGCATGCCATCTCGATTGGGACTGGACATAATTGGAATGAGACCAGGACATCCTATCTATACATAATTGGAATGAAACCAGGACATCCTATCTATATTTTTTTATTTTTTTTTATTTTTTTACTTGAAAACTAACTGAATATGGAGCATTTAAGAACTCATAATAAAAACTCTACAAAGAAAATAATGAAAAATGATAAAAATTGGCAATAATATAAAATTGGCCAAGAAAAAATTTCTTGCAATCATAAAAGACAAAAACTAAATATACTCAAAATGTCCACCCACAATAAAAATATCATATAACTCAGAGAGTTATTTGTAAATAACATAATTGATAAGTAAAATAAATTTATAATTTTTTTAAAAAAAAAAAGATAAGATATTGAGACAAGATACCCCACCCACATCCCATCTTGTCGCAATAGAATTTTGTCCCATTCCACTTTAATCCTATCCCAAAATGACTAGAACCAGGACATAGTTGAACACTCATAGCTAGCTGTCATTGAACTAGTTTAGACAACAAAGAGAGATGAAAAGTAATAAAGAGAGGGAAGCTGTTGTTAATAGCCTAGAGAGAGATTAATATGGAGAGACAGGAACTTTCTTGTCTTTGGTAGAGGGAAGAATTTGAAATTTAAAGCTCCAATTTAACGAAGATGTCTCTTGGATGAATTAAATTGCAAGAGTTAGAGATTGATATTTGACTTTGATGAATTCGATTTGTGGGCAGTGATGCTGAGAGTAAAAAGGAGTGGATTAATACGAAGGGTGAGGTAAGCCATTAATTGTGTCTACCCTGTACTTCTACGTCTTTGTTTGTCTTTCATATGTTTTTTCCTTTTTCATTTCACTATTAAATTTGGGCGACATTACTCTTTTTTTAATTAACATTTTTAAGACGATATTAAGTCAACAATTTAGATACCCCTTACTTATTCATGAAAACTTTCGAGACAAAAATGATCAAAGAGGAAAGCATAGTCATGTCCATGTGGAATCATAAATGGCCCAATGTCTAACACGGCAAACATCTATTTGGTTGTCATTGGAATGGGGTGATAGTTTTTTTTTAAAAAAACTGTTTTCAGGGCTACATATTGTGCCGAAGAGGCTGGTAAGTACCCATAGCACTTTCATGAAAACTTTTGGGGGGGGGGGATGACCGGGCCATTCATTCTAAACAATTTTCAGCCTATTTGGTAAAACGTTTTGAGGGGAAAAAATAGCTTATTAGTAGGGAAAAAGACAGAAAAATGCACATCCAACTCCAAAAGCCCAAAAACGTCCGCCCAATTCCACAAATCCCATTTTGGTACCATGAGACCAAATTGGGATTATTATGTGAAAGGAAAAGACCACATTGCCCTTCATTTTAAATATTATTTTTAAAATATCACAGCCCCTACTGGCCGGCCGGTCACCAGACCTCCGGCAGCGGCGGTCACCGGAGCTCCAGCGACCAGCCGACAATTGGTCACCGGAGCTCCGGCGGTCAGATTTTTTTTTTTTAAAAAATTTTTACAACTTCAATATAACGGTTAACAACTTTTGTAATGCTATTAACAACTTCAGTATAGCAATTAACAACAGCTTTTCTGGGAAATTCAACAAACTCCGGCGACCGGAAACAATTATTTTGAAAATTTTTACAACTCCAATATAACGGTTAACAACTTTTGTAATGCCATTCACAACTTCAATATAGCAATTAACAACAGCTTTTCTGGGAAATTCAACAAACTCCGACGAGCAGAAACAACTTTTTTGAAAATTTTTACAACTTCAGTATAGCGGTTAACAACTTTTGTAACCCTATTAACAACTTCAGTATAGTGGTTAACAACAGGTTTTTGTAACCACTATACTGAAGTTGTTAATAGGGTTACAAAAGTTGTTAACTGCTATACTGAATTGTAAAAATTTTCAAAAAAGTTGTTTCCGGTCGTTGGAGTTTGTTGAATTTCCCAGAAAAGCTGTTGTTAATTGCTATATTGAAGTTGTGAATGGAATTACAAAAGTTGTTAACCGTTATATTGGAGTTGTAAAAATTTTCAACTTCAGTATAACGTTCACAATTACGTTTTTTTGAAAATTTTTTACAACTCTAATATAATGGTTAACAACTTTGATATAGCAGTTAACAACAAGTTTTTAAATTCAAAAAGTGACATTTTTATAACTTCAGTAATGCCTTTAACAAACTCAAAAACCTATTGTTAACCGCTATACTGAAGTTGTTAATAGGGTTACAAAAGTTGTTAACCGCTATATTGAAGTTGTAAAAATTTTCAAAAAAAATTATTTCTGGTTGCCAGAGTTTGTTGAATTTCCTAGAAAACTTGTTGTTAATTGCTATATTGAAGTTGTTAATAGCATTATAAAAGTTGTTAACCGTTATATTGGAGTTGTAAAAATTTTCAACTTCAGTATAACGTTAACAATTACGTTTTTTTGAAAATTTTTACAACTCCAATATAACGGTTAACAATTTTGATATAGCAGTTAACAACAAGTTTTTCGAAAAATTCAAAAAATGGCTTTTTTATAACTTCAGTAATGCCTTTAACAAACTCAAAAACCTGTTGTTAACCACTATACTGAAGTTGTTAATAGGCTTACAAAAGTTGTTAACCATTATATTGAAGTTGTAAAAATTTTCAAAAAAATTGTTTCCAGTCGCCTGAGTTTGTTGTTGTTAACCGCTATACTGAAGTTGTTAATAGGGTTACAAAAGTTGTTAACCGCTATACTGAAGTTGTAAAAATTTTCAAAAAAATTTTTCCGGTCGCCTGAGTTTGTTGTTGTTAACCGCTATACTGAAGTTGTTAATAGGGTTACAAAAGTTGTTAACCGCTATATTGAGGTTGTAAAAATTTTCAAAAAAATTGTTTCCGGTCGCCGGAGTTTGTTGAATTTTCCAGAAAACCTGTTGTTAATTGCTATACTGAAGTTGTTAATAGCATTACAAAAGTTGTTAACCGTTATATTGAAGTTGTAAAAATTTTCAAAAAAAAAAAAAATCCGACCGCCGGAGCTCTGGTGACCAATTGTCAGCTGGTCGCCGGAGCTACGGTGACCGCCGCTGCCAGAGGTCCGGTGACCGGCCGGCCAGTAGGGGCTGTGATATTTTAAAAATAATATTTAAAATGAAGGGCAATGTGGTCTTTTCCTTTCACATAATAATCCTAATTTGGTCTCATGGTACCAAAATGGGATTTGTGGAATTGGGCGGACGTTTTTGGGCTTTTGGAGTTGGAGGTGCATTTTTCTGTCTTTTTCCCTTATAAGTATGATAAGTAAGTTTGTAAATTTAAGAGCTATTTGTTACTGTTTTTGGCTAATCTAACTTATGGGTCAAATACTACTTTTTTAAATATGATTGTAAAAGCACATGAAACTTATGACTTTTGTAAAAGTATCTTTTTAGAATTAAAAGACATTTTTATCCTTATATTTATGTTATGCTTATGCTTCTCTCTATATATTTTTTTTGCTTCTTAATCAGTTTTTAACAGTTTATATAATATTTTTGTTATTTATTTTTAATATTCCCTTAAGTGAAAATAATTTTTAACAGTTTTTATAATATTTTTAATTTTTAATATTATTTTTCATTTTATATTTTCACATTACTATGATTTGTAATTTAAACATATTTTATTCATTAAATATAAATTTTTCTTATTATAATAATTTAAAATTATTATATTTTGTAAATTTATATTTTTAATCATTTTTCATTATTTAATAAAAGTCATACCCATTATGGTTATTCTATAAACTAAACTTACTCACTCAATGCTAATCCAAACAACTTTTTTATTTTACAAACAAACTTTTATAAAAGTTAATCTAAACACAAATCATATTATCCTATCTAACTTTTACCTAATCTTATTTTTCTAAAAGAATAGATTGAAAATATGTTGCTAATCCAAACGAACCCTTTATATTCTTCTCCGCAAGAAAATGTATTTAATTTATCTCCTTAGATCCTGTTTGGTACACGAAGAATCTGTTGAAGGGAAACAAAAACAACATATTCTCCCTAGGACTGGATCGCTTCGTAGGTTGAAAAGAAATTAATTAGGACACCCATTTTCATTCATGCAAGAGAAGCTTGTCTTCCACGTAAGTACTAAGGAAAATGTGATTTTCCATTGGATAGATTTTGTCGAATGCCAAAAATGCCCCACCACGACAGCCCAAAAATAAGCAGCTTCCCTATATATGAAAGCCACAAATGAAGGCTAGGGAATTTTAATAATACGGATATACTACCTCTTCAATTTGATCTTAAATATAAAATCTCAATCCGTATTTTTTCTCATATTTATCTATTTTTTTGGAGGTAATTCTTGTAATAGTTGCATATATTAAATATTTCATCAAATGGTAGTTCTAGCTAATACCCATGATTAGTAAGGGTATTTTAGAGAAGACAATACCTATTTATTACAAATAACTAACTTAACTAATTTTTTAATTTATTCAAATTAGTCAACTAGCTCTTACATTAAGAATCGAATGTAGTATTATTTTGATAAGATATATATAATTCAAGAAATTTCTTATTATGTTTTATCAGTATTATTTTAAATAAATTATCTTTTGCATGAGCTATATATGACATATAATTAACATGTAATTATACTTAATATTATTTCATTTATTAATATAGATTAAGTTATTATCATTAATATATAATATCTTAATTATATTTTTTATTGAGATTAATAAAAAAATATCATTTTCTTATTTTTGTATAAGGGCATTATGACAATTAATGTATGTGCTCTCTTTCCCCTGTTTATCATTTTCAACCTACTAAACATAAATATCTTTTGATCGAACCATTTGTTTTAATTGCACACCAAATTTGTGAGTTAGTGAAATTTTTTTCCCCTTCCTTTCCATCAAAATTAATACTTGCTACCCCTGGACCAAAGAATTTTATTGAATGTACAGTAATATTCTCAATGTATTCAGGCAAGCCACATGTGGAGGCATTTATTATCGCTTCGATATAAATGCAATAAAAAGATTAATAGATTATTGCACATTAATTCATTTGCAATTCTCTTATCTTAAAATACTTATGTTTTGCCTGGATATAGGAAAGATCGAGGAGAATGAAAATTAAGAGTGAAAACTAGAGGATAAAGAAATTCTTGCCATCTAGTCTTTCTCTAATTCTCCACCAGAGAAGGAGGAAAATAAGCTGAAATTGGGGGGGGGGGGGAATGGGAATGTCTTTTTATGGTTTTTTCTTGTCCCTATGCTTTTCTCTATCCAAATGGATGTATAAATCATCAATAACCAATCAGCTAAGTCTAATTCTAACCTCTTTCATCATTCCCTTGGCCAGGGACGGCTAGGATTTTGTGCAATGAGGGGCCAAGATTTTGTTCAAGTCATTAGATGAAGTCAAATAATGCATCACCCTCATCATTTCATGCTTCATCATTGGAATAAAAAGCTCATTCAAACCATCTATAGGCAACTCTCAACTCTCCTATTTTCTTGCAAAATCAACAAGATCATCATATTTAAACACGCAATTCACATAGCTCTTATTGCGTAAAAGATGATTTTTCTATACTTCTTCGAAGTTAAATTCCTAATATTATTTCTCAAATTTCACAGCCGCATATGGTTTGGAGTTTTCTTTGGAAACTTAATATATGCCTTCCAAATATTTGCTTTTCATTTGTAAATTTTGTCACAACAAGCTAAGGAAATTCCAGCTTCTGACATACTCAAGGATCTTCTCATCTCAATGTCTCTTTACTTTGTCCATTTGGCGCCTATAGAAGAATTTTTTGAGCATATTTGTTGTGAGCATGTGTGGGTGTGCCAAGAGTGAAGTCCCAAATTGCTTAGGAGAGAGGAGGTTCAACAATATATATACTATCTTATATTCTTGGGCTAGTGAATAGGCCTAGTACAAAAAAAAGAGCATCTCCCCTGCATGACAACGATTAGTTGGAAGGATACATAATCGCAATTCCCAAACTTGCAATTTTCCCTGTTGCGTGTGAGTAAGGCAAACCCAGTAGCCAAAGGTTTTTACACAAAAAGAAAATATTGATTATTTTGATAGTTTTTTTTTCCAGTGACTAGAATTTCTTCTATAAGAATTATCATTGATTATTTTGATACTTTTTTCTTGGTGACTAGGACTTCTTCCATAAGAATCCTCATTATTTTAGCTTCAGTTTGATTCACCAAATGGATATTAAAATAGCTTTTTCAATGGTGATTTAGAAGGGGGAAAAAAATACTTGGTACAAGTTCCTAAGCAAGAGAACAAAGTTTGCAAGCTAGTGACATCTTTATATGGCTTGAAGCAAGCACCTAAACAATGGCATGAAAAATTAGATCAAGTTTTGATAATTGATGGTTCTTCTATTGTTCAAGTAGAAAGGGGTGTGTGATTATTTGCTTGTATGTAGATGACATACTTATTTTGGTACTAGCTTGGATATTGTATTTGAAACTAAATGTTTCCTTGCTTATAATTTTGATATGAAAGACTTGGATGAAGTAAAAGTAGTTTGTGTGTTAAAATCATGAGAATGAAAATGGCATTTTACTATGTTAAGAACACTATATTGAAAATGACATTAAAGTTTTGGTGATGACTCATTAAATACTCCTTATGATTTTAGTGTGAATTTATTTAAAAATAAAGGAAATCTGATTGCTCAATCTAAGTATGCTTGTATTATTAGGAGTCTATTGCATTTCATGAATTTTATTAGGCTAGACACAGCATATGCTATGTTTAGATTTACCAGAAGTAGTAAACATTAGGTGGCCTTGATAAGAGTATTAAGATACTCCCTCCGTTCCTTATTATAAGAGACAAATAACCGAAGTACGTTGATAAAAAAAACAGTTTAAAATTAGTTAAGAACAATTAATGTGTAAAAAGTATAATTTTTTCCAAAAATGCCCTCATTAATAAGGAGAGAGAGCATGAGAGAAAACAATTAAATTATTAAAAGAAAGAGAAGTGGGAAGGAGAGAGAGTGTGAGTTGGAGATAATAAATATGGGTAAAATAGTAAATCAACACAAAAAAGTAGAGACAACTTGTAAGTGTCTCTTATATATAGGAACATGTCATAAGCATCAAATGTCTCTTATAATAAGGAACGGAGGGAGTACTTAAGAGGTATCATGAATTATATATGATATATTATATAGTGGATTGCTATATCAAAAGAATACAATGATGCTAGCTCGATCTCAGATTCAGAGGAGACAATATCTACCAATAGTTATATACTCACTCTTGGCAGTGATGCAATATTTTAGAGATAGGCCAAACAAAATATTCTCCTCGAGGGATTCGTAGTTAATAGCTATGAAGTTGGCTAATACAGAGGCTGAGTAATTGAAAAACTTCTTCGCGAATATCCTATTAGGAGAAAAACCAACACAATCAATGTCTTTGATTTATTATAGCCAATTGGCAATAGCAACAATGAAAGATAAAACCTTCAATAGTAAGAGCAGACACATTCAATTAAGGCATAATATTATGAGGCAACTGCTAAAAGATGTTGTAGTCTAAATCAATTTTTTGAGATCAGAAGTGAATCTAGTGGATCCATTAATGATCAGAAACAAAATATAGAAATATCTAGTAGAATGAGACTTAAGCCAACATGAAATTAATAGTGATGGAAACCCAACCTCTGTAATTAGAGATTCTATGAAGAAGGTTCAAATGGGAAAAATAAGTCGTCTATTAGTTCTGCTAGCACTAACATAAATTTTTACTCCATTCTTATGATGTGAGAAAGAACTAGCTAGAATGCATTTCTTAGCTAGGCTGAGCAAAAGCTTTTAATGATTTCATAATCCTATGGGATTGTACATTCATTATAGATATATTTGATGAAATCTTTTCTATGAATGTGGAGTGGGGCTGCGCCTATGAGATCTTAGCAAAATCACTGGGCATGTGCACAGCTGTTATAAGGCATGAAACTGCCATTAATAGTGAAAATTGTGGAGGTATAATTTGACTCGTAATACCTCTAGTACATACAAAGAGTTGTTTGTTTATAAAGCAGGCTTCCCTGGTGTCTCTTTGTGCTAAGTATTATTAGTCTACATCTAGTTCATAGTCCAAATGACACTAGATTTGAAACAATTATATCTATGCATGCTTCAACTATTGGTGTTCGCTTTTAACACATGTGGGGAATTGTTGCAAGCATGTGTGGGTGTGTCAAAACTGAAGTCCCAAATTGCTTAAGAGAGGAGGTTAAAGAGTATATATACTATCTTATATTCTTGGGTTAGTGAATGGGCCTAAAGGAGAAGGAGGATCTCACGCACACAACAACAGCCAGCCAAAGGGAAATATAGTTGAATACTGGCTATGTTCCCCGCGCATGAGTTAAGGTAGTACTGGGCACCCTTTATAGAAAGTACTTTTGCAAAATCAAATATTGATTCATGTGAAGTGAGCTTACTAGAAAATCTTAGTTTTAATGAATCATCATTTGGCTGATTGGAGTTAACTAAACCTTAGGGTGATTTTATTCTTCATCAAAACAGAGATTACACTTCGTTTAATTCTCAAACGGACTTTTTAAATGCATTTATGTTTCATTGTTCAGAAAATCAAATTTAAATGCCTCTAACGTTCAAAACCAAAGGTGTGAAGTATGCTTAATGGCTGAAATGTTTGGAACCAAGATTTAATTGTTGTTACTGGTGTTTATGATGTGCCCAATTAACGTTCACTTGAATCTGAGGCCTATAAAAAGGAGTTCCTGGCAGAGTGTTCAGTGCACCATTCTTGAGTTTTTGAGCACTCTCTTCCTCCTTTGTGATCTTTTGCTCGTCTCACTCTAATGTTGCTGAGTTATTATTTTATTTCTATTATTCTTTCATCCTGTTTAATCCTAAGGAGTAGTGCATTCGAATTTACTATATAACTCTTAAAGACAGCGTCTCACGGCATGACTCGGACCAAATTAATTACTACCAAGCTATTTTTCCAACATATTTTCTATTCATGCAATTACTTGAAAGCATTCTTGTTTGGTTGACTTTCGATTAGAGTGACCAAATTCTTGTCTTATGAAGTTTACAGCTAGTTACTTAATGCTCTCTCCTCTCTTTACCACAAGATGAATTTGATCTACTTGGAATTATTATCATTATCAATCTTATTTGGAGGCAACTGCTGTTTGTTAGGGTTTTGTCCCTAATCCATCCCTCCCTGTTAACCAGTTTAATAAATATATGAATGTTTTGTATAATAATATTTGCCAATGGCCTCAAACTTCTGTTTGTGGCTCTTTTGATTGGCAGTCTGCTCTACTTTGCAATTTGCAGCATTCAGATTAGAATCTGTGGTTCAGGAAGTTCGAATCTAAAAGAGTTAAATACTGTCAAGTTAAATACAATGTGCTTAATTATATGTTTCATGGAATCATTTAAAAGAAGTCTCAATCTTTATCTCATCATGAGACTTTTTTTGGCCTGTATCAAATATTCTCTTTCATGGATTTTGCCCGATTCTTCTTCATATTATCATTAGTGCCCTTCACTAGCAGTATTGGGTGTTATTGGCTTAAAGATTTCCGATTTAACAAGGCTCTCGAATGCATTTCAGAATAGTCTTGGTGCTGATATTTTTTCATATATATCTTGAGCTTTTTTAAAATATGTTGTCTTTACTTTCTCATGATCATATTTCGTTATTCTCCTATTGAACTTATATCAGGATCATTTTATTTTTTTTTTATAGTAAAATGTATCAACCTCCCCTCTATTTAAGTTAAATTACAGAGACATTCATTTTATTTTGAAAACCTATATTGGCTTCCACTACTACAAAAGAGGCTTTTTACGGCAGTTAAAATAAGTTTTTCACGACAGTTTTGAGTGTGACGTCTATGTCATTAACGTAAAAAAGTAGAGGATTTCATGGCGGTAACTGCTGTGGTATGTGACTTTTCACAGTAATTGTATAAATAACCGATGTGAAAATTTTATTTATTATTTATTAAATTCTCCTCTCGCTTTGCTCAAAACCTAAAGCCCTTCGCTATCAGTAGAAAATCAAAGCTTTCAATCATCAGATCGAAGCCACTAAGATTAGATGAAAGTAAAATCGAACACCCAGATTCAATAAAACTCATGAATTTCTGGCTGTCAAACTCATATCTAAAAAATGAGAGAAAGAAAAATTAGATCTATCCAAACTTCCATACATCAAAGTATGTTTAAGCAAAGAGACTAACCAAAAAAAAAAAGGATCTACTTAAACTCAAAACAAATATCATGTTTTTAATCAAAGAAAACACTACTCATATCTTTTCAAACAATCAACCCATAAAAACTATAAAATCCACAGAAAGAATAGAGAAAAATGGGCAAAAAAACTTACAAATAAGGATGAAGAAGATGACATGATGGTGATGAAAGAACATGGCAGAGATGATAGAAGCAAGGAAAAATGCTAGCAAAGATAGGAGGAGAGAGCAAATTGAGTGGGAATGACAGTGGGGGGCCATGAACTTTGACCGTAAAAAGTGAAAAACTATTATGTGATGGAAAGGGTTTTAAAATTCTGATAGACTTTTTAAAGCGGTTTTTTAAAAATTCACTATAAAAAAAACTTTTCACAGTGATTTTTAAAAAAGCCATTATAAAAATACTTTTAACAGTGGTTTTCTAAATAATTGTTGTAAAAAAGTAAAATGTATTTTTATATAATTACCAAAACGCTACCGTCATTTTTTTAACAGCATTCTGTCTAATAACCGCCATAAATTAGAATCGTTTAAAACTCTTTTTCTAGTAGTGCTCTCTTAAAATCAAAATATATGTTGTATAAACCTATCTTCTAATTTGAGATTCAACTTCCATCTACTGAACCGTTAGTTGACCATTAAATAATAGGTTGTTTCATTATTTTGACCAAAATACCCCTTCTTAACACAAATATTACTTAATAATTACCATTTAATCACATACGATATATCCTTATTTGAAATTAAAAATAATTGTTATAATGTTAAATCAATTACCATATTATGAATTTAATTAATTTATAAATATAAATTTTTATTTTACAATAGATCTAAATGTTTAATCTCTTTTCTTTATTAAAACTTACTTATAATGTAATTTTTTTAAACATATATTAGCTCAAAAGGTTTTGCAATTGTATATATGTATTTTCAATTAAATTATAAAGTTATGCCTTAATTTAGTAAATTTAGTAATAATATTAAATAGATCATTAATAAATATTAATATTAAAAGATAACCGAGAGATTTGATATAATGAGGAGTAAAATAGTAAACAAGATTTATTCTAATATGGTTTTTAATTAGAAAATATACTTAAAGAATTTTTTTACAATATTCTTTAATGGTATTGATGATTTGGGCTCAAATGTACATTATCAAAGTAAAGGGAAAGTGTAAAAACCTTATCCTTAAACATCAATACTCTTCATAAGACCACTACTATGGTAGAAAAAGAAAGATGTTACAACAACTACCATAGTAGAAAGAAATTGCGTAATTTTAAAAATTAACATTTAAAACTTGGTTCCATCTCAAATGCAGTTGCATGCAACTATCATCATTCAATCGCAATCACTGGGCCTCCGAGCCTCCGGCCCGGGTAACGACATACATCAAAATCAGCCCATCCCAATAGATCTCAACCACGAATAACAAAGTTTCATAAAATAATAGGAATGGCCTCCGGCCAACAAAACGAGTAGATAATGTATTCTCCAGTTTACAAAATCAATAAAAAGGGGCCTCCGGCCCAATTGAAATAAGAAGAAGATACACTTCCTCCAGTTTACGAATAAACCGGGCAATCAAAATAGTTTAAAAGGACCCTAAACGTGGCAATATACAACTATCCATACATAATTAAAGCTAGAGGCCTAAAGCTAACCAAGCTCAAGCCTCTGCGTCTCTTCCCGAAGGCGCACGCCTAGAACCTTCACCTGAAAATATTGTAAACCACGGGGTGAGACAAAGTCCCAGTAACCAACCTTTCCAATGCTAGGTACTACTAAATAGGTGCTCGTGAGATGTCAAGTGGGGCAGTTTACAAATTATACATAATGATAGCCACAACAATTTATGCAAGTGAAATGATGCAATCCCATCAACCAAATCCCTCACTTTGGGGGATTTTCAGGAGCCGAACCCGGCCTATCCCTCACTATGGGGGACGTAAGGAGCCATAAAGGCCTATCCCTCACTCTGGGGGACGTAATGAGCCCGAAGGCCTATCCCTCACTATGGGGGACGTAAAGAGCCAACCATCATGCATTAATGGAGACCTTACCACGTGGTAGTAACAGACAAAACTCTCACCAAATTCTCAATTAATGCATCATGCTCAAATCATAATCAAGAGTAATAATCATTTCATAATTAACCCCATTCAGTGGCATATCTTTCACAATTCCACAATTTCATTCATCATAAGTCCAAACCCCACAAGACGGTTTTCCATTTTTATATACAACATATAGTTCGAACACAATTACTAATTGGAGCACAAAACACAAATCTACTCACAATACCACAGAAGCAAGTACTAAGGATTGGAAAGTGGTTACCTCTCGCCTAAGCAAGGAATAACAATCAACAAAGTGGCCCCGCGCACCACCAAGACTCACAACCGGTCTACACAAGCACACAAACACACAACCAACATATATTAGCATTCAAACTAATAATGTGGCCAAAACAACACTTGGGGACATAAAATTCCTATCTCCCATCAAAACTCTACCCAACTTAAAGGGTATAACTAACAAAACCACACTCCAAAGTCCTCAAAGTCTATTAAAACATCAAGTCTCCTTCCAAGCATCAATTAGAGTTCAAACCTCAAGGACCCACTATAGGAATTCAACCTCCAACAACCCATTTGAGCAATTAAGGTCCCAACAACAAATCTAAACCGATTAAACATCCAATTAACCCTCCTTAACATAACCCAATTCACAAAACTCAAAAATCAATCTCTACATTATCATCCTCAATCCCAAATCATCCAATTCCATAAACCCTAACTCCAAAATTCAAGATTCTTTAAATCCAAGGAAACTACACCGATTAAATACTTAAACTAACCCAATGCAATCAATTAAACCCAAAACAATCGGTCAAAAACCTCAATTCCATCACAACCTAGAAAATCCTAGGGTTCCACCAAAAATCCTCATAAATTCCATGGAATTTCAAGAAAGAAAGAAGATTAGAGGTTAAAATCACTTACTTGAGGTAATGGATCCTTAGAAATGCCTTTCTCAAGCCTCCTCCACGAAACCCTAGCAGAGCTTCTCTCTCCTCCTTCAGATTTTCCAATTTTCGCACATCTGAACCCTCCAGCGATTATATAGAATCGCGACCTTTCGCTGCGGCGAACTAATCCCGAGAGGGATTACTCGCCTGAAAAACCGACTTCGCCGCGGCGAACTTCAATCTTCGCCGCGGCGAAAGCTTCCCGAGAGGAAACTCTCGCTCGCCCAGACAACCTTCGCCGCGGCATACCCTACCTTCGCCGCGGCGAAACCTTCCCGAGAGGGAAGCCTCGCTCACCAGAACAACTTCGCCGCGGCGTCCCCAAGACTTCGCCGCGGCCAAACCTTCCCGAGAAGACACTCCCCTCTGAAACCCCCGGTTCGCCGCGGCGAACATACCCTGAAAGGGGTACGTTTACCTATTCCTCCAACAAACCTCAAATCCAACCCAAACACCAAGATCAAGGTTAAATCACTAATCTATCCTCAAAATCAACCCAAAAGAGGCCATTAAAACCCGATAAAACTCAGGATGTTACAGAAAGTCTGTATAATTAAGATAAAATAAAAGGGTGGTCAGAGTATTTTACTCTATTTTTTATATAATATTGCCTTTGGCCCTTAATAAAAAAAAGCTAATTGGAGGATCAGGTTTGATCTTAAATATAAGATCTCAATTCACTTTGTTTTCCAAATATCGTGTTGACTGTAAGGATTCCCACCAACAAGTAATTCTAATTCCAATGCAATTGACTTAAAAAGGTAGTTTAGGAAAGTTATAACACATATTTATTACAATTAACTAATTTAACTAATTTTTTTAATCTTTTCAAATAAGTTATCTAGCTCTAATATTTAGGCTAAAAAGTGGTATAATTATTCTTTATTTCAAGGGTTAATATAATTTTTGATCTCTCAAGTTTGTATAAATTTTAGTTTTAGTCTCCCAAGCTTTAAACAAGAGGTTTTAATCTCTCAAAAGACAAAATAATCTAATTTTTTATTAAATAATAGGGACCGATGTTTTAAATAAAAAAAAACTTAAAGAACTAAAACCAAAATAAAGACAAATTTAAAAGAATTAAATATTAATCCTTATTCAAAAAAAAAATTTTGAGGGTGTGTGGGGGACCAAACGCCACGTTGTTCTCTGGTTAGTTAGGGAGAGTGGCTAGGAAGCATGAATAAATTCACTAGTTTGGATCCACTTCACTTCACCCACACTACGTCGTCTTTTCAGTCTCAGCCTTTATCTCAACTTCAATATATATAAATCAAAAATATTTTGGGGTGAAAAGACAAAATACCCCTACGAAAGTCACAAGAAGATCACAATAAGGGCATTTCGAAAATTGCATATAAGTCATGCTAGTGTGAGTAATAACTAGGTTTCTTTTCATTCCTTAAATAAGAGAATGAAAATTCGATTTTCAATGGAGAAGGAAAAGATGACCTCCGGCGTTTTTGTAGCGGTGATTTGTTGTTTACTTTTACCTTGAACGTCGAAGGATCGAACTGGCCGGGAAAAGCAAAGCGTGTTTTGGGTCATAAACTGCCAAAGTAATTTTTCAAAATGATCTTAAACACTCACAACCCTAACTAAATTTAAAATTTGTTTCAGTTCTTAAATATTTTTGCGTATATATAATCTTTTCAAACTTTGAGTTATATATATGTGTGTATAATATATAATAAGCCTGTTAAGCTATGTCTGAATAAATAAATAAAACTAGTAGTATGGGAGGTATATGCATAAATGTAAGAATTTAAGAAAGTTATCTGTAAAATTTCAAAAGTTAAAAGAATTATCTACATATTGCTTCATGTCTTTCATATAAGAGTTAGTTAAAAGTTTAATTTGATTCTAAATAAAAAACCACAATCTAATTTGTTTCGCATGTTTATTCATTTTTACCCTATATTGATTGCACGTGTTAAAGATTCTATCAAAGAATAGTCCTAATACAAATAATTAAAAAAGATATCTTAGGAAATATAACACATATGTATTATAAATAATTAATTTAACTAATTCCTTAATATCTCCAAATTAATTATCTATTCTTGTATTAAGGACGGAAGCTAATATAGCAAAATTCAAGAAGTTGTTTATAATTTAGATTTATTAAACAATGCTATCATGTCTATTTATGGTGCTCATCGCAGCAACATGAGCACTATGATACTCATCCTTATAATTAGATCAGTACTATATAAATACAGTTTCAATTATTCATTTTTAAAATTTTTAACTAATTATTTTTTTATAAAACTGACTGCAGTTAAAATATAATCTTTATTTTAAATTTTGTCACATGCTGAAATATTAAATTATTACAATATAAAAATTAAATTAAATTATATTAAATATGGAAAATCCAATTTTAACGGTCCAAATTTATTAACCGTCACCCAAGTGATGAATACCTGATAAATTTAAAATAATAATAATAATAACTTTGAGAAGGATACAAATACTATTTTTCTTTTGCCAAGTACAAGTATTTTTTTATGAGAGGCGATCATGTTCAAGACATTATCGGACGCCAAATGTGGACACCTCTTTAATTTTAACATGGATTTGAACGTTAACTTGTCACATTGAATATTACTTTTTTGGCCAAGATACAAATATTAAATTTAATCATTCTCATGATCAATTATATTATTGAATTTTTTTTGCCGGGAAGGATAATTAGTATTGATATGAACCTTTGATTATTAAAACGTCATTGTATGGCTAATTAATAACAACTGGCTTCGTGTCCCAGTAATTAAATGTTTTGGGCTCCACTTTACTAACGCTCTCTTCCCATGACTTCACTACCTCTTTATTTTATCCATCTTCAGAGCTGATTCATCATAAATTAAAGTCACGGACACACGCACCTCTCAGAACCTCACCTTCAAGCCATTATTATAGGAGAAAGATTCCTCTTCTTCTTCTTCTTCTTCTTATCCTTCTGTAACTTTTCTCTTTCCTCCATCATCATTATTCCAATGGCTTCCAAAAGCTCAACAACAACAATAATGGATCTAGGGTTTGTACTGTGTTTTCTCCTTCTTTTGGCTGGTTTTGGAGGCTCGGACTTGGCTCAAGACAGAGCAGAATGTGCTGATAAACTGGTAGGTTTATCAGGCTGTCTTAGTTATGTTAGTGGTGAAGCCAAAGCTCCTACCATAGATTGCTGTAATGGCTTCAAAGATGTGCTTGAGAAGAGCAAGAAGTGTATCTGTCTTCTCATCAAAGATCGCAACGATCCTAATCTTGGCCTTAAGATCAATGCCACTCTAGCTGTGAAGCTTCCTTCCCTTTGTCATGCCCCGGCTAACATCACCGAGTGCGTCAGTAAGTGCTTTTAGCAATATTTTAAAAGCCAAACCAGACTTAATTAGGCTAATGATCTTCAGGCCGGATATAAACCCCATCTTAGTCTAGCTCAAAATACTCCATCCAATTCTACATATAACAGATTTTTTTTTGGGGATGATCACTTGTTCTTCTTTATAAAACATACTACTAACTGAAATGTTTAAAATTTTATATTTTTCATTTCTATCCTTTAATTATTCACTCACTCAATCTCTTCCCAAAATTAAGGACATGCTTTTGAAAAAATGAATTGAGTTTTTACATATTTATGACATTTAATCAGTTTAACCAATTTTTCAATAGAAAAAACTTAGTTCAAGTTTTCTATATTTATTATGTCAAGTTCTTCAATTACATATGCTCATGTGTCTTTTTTCATTTCATGTGAATTTATAATTAAATATTATTAAATGCTAATATTTTAAAAATAGGACATGGGTGATTGGACAAGTTGACATAATTAATAATGAATATTAGAAATTTGATGAAAGTACAGTTTTTTTAATCAACATAATTTGGTTATTTGCATATATGTTATAAGAAGAAATTGGGAGTCTATTTTAATAATATGAAGCAATTGGATTGGTTAATGAATCTTGAACAAGTATTTCTCTTTTTCCCCCTCTCTTTCTTTATTTTGGTTCTTTTTTAATTGTCTAATATCAAGTAATTTTGAGTACTGTCAGAGCCAATTTATATAATTCCACTGTTTAATTTTCAGGTCTCTTTCCCTCAATCAAACAACCATTATTAGGTCTTGAAAAATGTTTCACAACAGTCCAATAATTAATATACTATTGAAAATAGACAAATTTTGTTTTCGTTATTTAGTTATCTCAAATTTAGGTGTGATGATACAAGATCATTTTATGTACATACTGATTTTGAAATAGCTTAAAAATGGAAAGGCAGATGTCTGGGAATGTTAATCATCCTGTTCATATAATTGCTCCTTTTAAAAACTCAAATATTCGAAGGAAAGGTACATATAGACTGACGTGGACTTCATGCTGGATACCATTTTGAGTATTTAAAAAAATTATCATATTTTCGAAATTTAATTTTATGCGTGTATGGTAGGTCAGAAAGATATCATATGCGTGTGTGGGGTTTTAAGTGTCCCTACAAATTTTAAATGAACTTTGACAACGTATTTTTTATGTTAAAAGAATTATCGTGTGATATAAATGTTTTTAATTTATATTAAATAAATTAAATTGCAAAAATTTACTGAGCTTAATGTAAGATAAGTTATTTGTTAATGTTAAAATTTGCTCGTCTCTGAAAAATAAGTAACAGGGGTTAAAGTTAGGTTTTGTTAAACGATATAAACATCTAATCTCTTTTCAAAACTTACACAGATTTCAAAATTTTCTTAAAATAAAAAATACAAGGGATATCTCCAATTTTTTTTTTTTTGAAAGTTACAGGCTTTCTATTTTTTGTTCTATTTTGAAGGGATATTTTTGTATTCTGGAAATAGAGAAAATGTGTGCGTAGTTTCAACAAAATTCAAAATAGACAAAAGTAATTTAATCTTTTTTAAATTAAAGAAGGTTTGTGTATATTTTAAAAAAATCTGAAGGGATCAACTTAGTGATTGATGTCTATGGGTCCAGTGAAATTATACGAGTCTCTGCATATAGATTATAGAATCTATTGTATGCAAGTTTCACTATTGACAATGTGTGTGTATTATAAATTTTATATTATATACTGATTTGTTTTTAATTTTTTTAGATCTCTTGCATTTGCCTCCAAATTCTAAAGAAGCTAAAGAGTTTGAAGATTTAGCAAAAATGGCTGGAAAAGACGGTTCCACCCCTTCAGCTTCTACTGGTAATTGATCTGATTAGAGTTATTAATTATTATGCCCCTTATTTCCACACAAGATTAGATACAATATAATACTTATTACTCGTAGTTTATCAATATTATAAATTACTCATTTTGAACATTCAACACATATTTATTTGAAAAATTTATACTTTCACAATAGTTTCTGCTATTTAAATTCTGACCGTAATTTATTGTATTCTGTTGTTATGAGTAGCTAATTAAACAATCGGAGGAAAATCATTTTCCCAGTATTTATATTTTTCTTTAGTTTTCAATATGGTATCTGAGAGTTTTTCTCTTTTAATTAATTACCTTAATTTTGGTCTATTAGTAGTATTAGCTCTTGTGAAGTGGCTAACAGTCCTAACAGAGCAGAGTTACAAGATTAATGGCCAAAACAGCGCAAAGTTAATGTATTTAATTAAAAGAGAAATATCCAAATGTATGATTAAGAATTGAAGGAAAGATAGGTACCTACAATCATGATCCTAATCAAGTTTTAAATGAATTATTATTTCTGGTTTTTAATATAAGAACTAATCAGGATTTAAACTTGGTTCTAAATATAAGATATTAATCCACTTTGAATTCAATATTTATAATTTTTTTCAAACTAACTTATATGATTTATAAATTTATAGACAATCTAATGTCATGTAGTAGTAGTATGTTACTATGTTACATTTGTTACGTTATAATTAAATAACTTATTTAACTTTTTTAATCCACCCAAACTAATTAAGTAATTCTTATATTAAAAAGCAAAGAGAGTATTAAATTACTTCTAGGTCTTAGGAAAATTACTTCTAAACTTTTAAAAACATTATTGAAGTTACTTAAATGGTAATATCTTTTCCAAACGTACCATAAAACTGCTAAAATTAAAAAAATATTTTTTATTCTTAAAAATAATCATAAATTTTAAATCATTTCATTTTAGTTATCAAATCCATTGTATATAGTATATATGCATTATATATATATATATATATATATCTATTGTACTTAAAAATATCATTGAAAATTGCAGCTAGTAATTCCACTGCTGGCACTGCCTCAAGCACCAATGAAAGAAATGGTGGTGGGTGGGATAGAAGATGGACGGTGGCAACGGTGGCTTTCTGGATATCACCTTTACTTTTCATAATCCACATGTTGTTCTTTCTCATTTGAAAGAATTAGAATCCTTTGAAGTTGGAGATATATGAACTCGATGAACTTTGGCCAACTAAATAGAATTAAAAAAAAAAAAGAATAAAGGTTTGGTTCAATGATTTTACACTTATGCTTTGTTGGGGAAAAAAACAGAGAGAATTACCATGAAATCCCAAGAAAGAATTTAATTATTAAAAAGTTTCAATGATAAGTGAGCAATATAAACCAATTATTATTTTCTACACTAAAATTTGCTATTGCATATATACTACTTCTTAATTGTTAACAGACTTTAGAGTAATTAGATTCCTCCCTTGGGGCCTGAACGCAATTTCCCGAACAAAAGGTCTTGCATATACGTCTTATATATTAAAAAGAATTTCACAACTTAGCATACTTAGATACTAAAGCTTCCTTTAACTTGGGCACGGCAAGACTTGTTTTTGACACACACGAAATACTCCAACATGTATATAATTCGGAAATCATTAACTTGACTGCTCCTTTCACGAATTTTATGTAATATAATGGACAGCAAAGCTCACCTAGTTGTATCAAAAAATTGTGCCGCATACTTAATAGATCATAGCTATGTGTACAAAGCATAATAGGCTAAAATACGCAAAATTCCTTTAAATTTTGGGTTACTTGCATATCACATCCTTAACTTTTAAAAATTTAAATTAAAAATACTGGTGTTTCATGTTTTGACTATTAACTCCCATGTCGTTACTGTTAAGGTAATGTTTTTTTTTTAAACATATCACTTCTTCTTCTTCTTTTTTTTTTTTTGCCAACCATGTGACAGTTTTTATATTGTTTATAATATATATCATTTCATGTAAAAAAATATTTGGCATTTTTTTTATAATTTTAAGACTTTTTTTTACTTCTTTTCATTTAAAAAAGGCATTGTCAAATAAATATTTTAATTTAAATGTTTTTAAGTACTTTATATTTTTAAGAATTTTATTTTTAAGTGTAAATATTCATAACTACATGTCAGATATCAAATGTTATTTTTTAAATGGAATGGTATATAATAAAAAAAATATAAAACTATCATATGATGAAAACCATTAACTTTAACGGCAATTTTAATAGTTGGGGAGTTGGTAATCAGAGTCATCAATTTAAACTTGTAATGGTTAGGGTGGTAAAAGAGTTTTTATATATTTTAGCCAACATAATATGAATTTTTTAATTGAATAAATATATGGGTATATATTTAATTATAAACCATGAAAACAATATATATGATTTATTTATAATAAGTTAATTATTATATAATTCACACATCATGAACTTGACAAATTTTGTGCAACACATGAGTGCGTCACCTAATTGTCTCAAAATATCGCGCTAGACTTCAAGAGACAATAGATATTTGTATCAAACGTATTTTATTAAGATCTATGTGTATATGTGTAGTATTATGTATCAACCATGCATGAAAAGTACAATTTATTACTTAAACACGGTGGAGTAAACATGATATTAAAACTTAACTTGATTGGCTTGACCACTTATACCAGCAAATTAGTGAACCAATACCATAACCGGTCTAGTTATAAGATTTGAACAGGATCGATCGGGTTGGTTTATATTTTTTTTCCCCTTTGTTGAGCGTCAAACAACGTTCTTTTGAGTGGAAAAAAAAGTAGTTAAATGGTAGTATGTTATTCTTGCATCGTAGCAACTTTGTTTTGTTGGATTTTATCTGGTTTTCACTTGAATGTTTTGTTTACTTGTGAATTAAATTTTTTTCATCATAAGTATTACTCTTTTCAAAGTTATATATGAATATTTTTATATATTTTAATTAAATTGTATTATTTTAATTATAATTGGGTTGACTGCGATTCAATAATGTGATTGGATAATAACCCTTGAATCACTTACTCAACAATTCAATAACCATTTGGTTTTTCTTAATAATAACTGAGTTGTCATCTAGTTAGTTATATATAAATACTTCAAATTTAAATTTATCATACGTTTATTGTTGAATTCTCTGCCTATCTACAGTCTGGGTTGTTTACCTCTTTTTCTAGGACTCTATATAATTAATTTTTCAGCAAGTGGGCTGATTTAAAGGACCCCCATCAATTAAATCTCAAGCTGATTGGTTAGGTTTACTTCACATTACATTATTGAAAACTGAAACTATCCTTCGTATCATATAGTAACTTCTGCTCATTGGTTGATGTTGACCGACCTCTCTAATTTAGGTAATGTAGGGTTGCCACGGCTTATCAACTTTGTCGATAAAGAGATAGCAAGCGAGATGGTTTTCGCTGAGAGTGTCTACCTGCTTTGGATGGACCTCAAAGACAGGTTCACAAGATGGATGGTATGAAGTGTTGTAAATATTGCGTATGTGTTAAAGAAAGAAATTCCTTTGACATGCTTCTCCCTTCTTGTGGACAAACATCTTATTTAAGACATGGCTTGTGCCCCAAGATCGCTCTTTTTTTTAAGAAGAAACTTTTTGTCTCTTATTGAGTTTTTTATCTTTTATTATTCTGTCATCCTGTATTCTTAAAGGCAGTGTTCATTTAATTCTAAGGAGTTCTTTTTTCTAAATTATTGAGGGGTTGCGAAATATCTTTTAAGGACAATGTCCTTGCAACATGACTCGAACCAAATATTTTGTTGTTTTTTTTTAACAGATTTTCCCAATGTGAAGGTATGTTCTTTATGCAAAACCATTTCTTCTCTCACCCAAGGGACACTTATAGTAACAAGCTATTTTACAACATTAGAGGAGCCATGGGATGACCATTCAGTGTTGTCCCTCTTCCTACATGCAAGTATGGGACTACTCAATAATACAACAAAATTGTTCAACAGCAATGTTTGTTTTAGTTCCTCATGGGACTTAATGATACCTTCCAACAAGCGAGATCACATATTCTCCTTATGATGACGCCACTTCCCACAGTTAATCAAACTCACTACTAGAAAAAAGACTTTTAATGTCGCAAAATAACGGCGGTTAAGTAGAAAAACGACGTGAAAAAAAAGGAAGTGGCATTTTTGTAAATAAGTTGAATGTGTGGTTATTTTCCACGGTGGTTTTTAAGAAAACTGCCGTGGAAGGTGTGTTAATTAACCCTACAACGTTCGCGTTCGGTCATTCTTTCTCGGTTCATCAGTAGTGCACCGTGGTCCCCCTCTGTCCCACCACCAAAAAACTACCATTACCGGCCATTCCCACACTACTCCACTGTTTAAACTCCTCTATTGAGCTTGTGGTGTCTTGCCACCGTCCGTCGCCGTTCGATCGCCCCTCATTTCGCATTTGAATCATCTCTACTCTATGAGTATCCTCTTCTTTCATTCGTTTCAATTTTTCTTGGTTTGTTGAATGTTTTGGCCATGAAAATCTGTTATATTTGAAATGGGTTTGTTAGTTTTACACTGTGGTTGACTTGTATTGTTCATTTTGCATTTTTTATGTGGTTGAACCGTTTTTTATGTAGAATAGTAGGGTGATGGTAGTAGCGGAAACTATGCATTTTGCTAATTCTAAAGACAGAAACCCAATGTTGGTGGCAATTTCCTATTATGGAATAATATAAGAGATATAGGAGGTTAGTTATACCAAGTTTAAAGTTCCCGTCTTCAAATGTATGTGGGTTAATAGTAATGCTATGCAAGTGGATGAAGAATTTGGATTTGTTTCAGTCGATCATGAGAGTTTGGATATGGAGATGAGCCATTTATCTTGGCAAGTCAAGCAAAACAAGTGTTCTTCGTTCCCGATCTAGCAAAAAAGAAATTGTCTATCATGCTTTAAGGTAAAAGGCAAGGAGTTGGTGGAGATGATGGTGACTTAGAGCTTAATCTTAATGAAACCCTGCCTTTCACAGCTACTCGACCTAAATCAGCTGAATTAGATTTGGTAGATGATGACTATGCTGTTAGAGATGATTATTGTGAAGGAATTTGGGAGGATAATCGTTGTAAGGCTTAAATGAATTATTTGATGTTTTTTTGCTAAATATACTTAATAATGTTTTATATTAACTTGATATTTCTTATTCTTACATTTATTAATTCGTTGTTCTTTAAACAGGAAATGGACGGATCTGGTCAATAGGGTTCTGGTGATGATAGCTCTTTTACTAGCCGGAGAAAGGGTAGAGAGCCAACCCGTATGAGGCATTTAGCTTTACGTGATGAGACCACACAGCTTATGAGGATTACAGTGGAGTTTGATGATGATTTGAAGCCTATAGGAAAGACTAGGGCTCAATTTACTAGTTATGTGGGTTATGTCGCACGCAGTAAGATTGGCATTGACATTCCTAGTTGGAAGAAGGTGGACAAAGATTTGAAACAAAACATTTGGGAGGATATATTGGTATATTGTGAATTGTTTTCTCTACTTGTTTCAATTATAGTTGCTTATTTACCTTATAACTCTATGCTATTATTGTATTGCAGCTGATATTTGATATTCCTGCCACTGAGTAAATGAGAGACTGTCTATTTAAGCAACTTGATGAACGGTGGAGGGATTTTAAGGCCATGCTTACAAAACATTATATTTGTGGAAAAAGAAAGGGTGAGCATCCTAAGGAACGATATTCATTTATTAGTGACGAGGCATGGGAGAGTTTTGTGAAACAACGTGAAGACCCTGCATTTCAGGTTTGGTTTCTTCAAAATTAGTTTTTAATTAGGTCATATTTAATTTAACTAAACTAACTTTGTCGAATTTGTTTCATTGTCATAGGCATTGAGTTAGAAGAACAAACAAATATCTGAGCAGAATGTATACCCACATACCATGTCTCGTGTAGGGTATGGTGGGTTGGAAAGAAGTATGATGGAGAAACGGATGAAGAATGCACAGATGGCTGCTGCTTCAAATCCTACTGGCTACATTCTACCCATTGAGCATCCTTCTCGCCAAGAAAAATGGAAGGCGGTGAGGATTAAAAAGGGTCAATACATTACTCCACAGTCTGCTGCTGTTGCTGAGAGGATTGTAAGTAATATTTAAGAATTATGCTTCATTAACTGTTTTTTTTCAATTATCTTAAATTGAATTTGTTGCTTTAATGTTACAGGATACACTTGAGGAGCAATTATCCCAAGGTACATTCATCCCTCAAGGACGAATGGATATCATGGCCACTGCTATTGGAAAGGCTGACCATCCCGACAGAGCCAGAGGGACCCCTAAAGGGATTGGTATTAAAGAATTTTTTGGCTCTACTTCACGAAGAAGCACTAGATCATCCTCCGCTAACATGGTATCTAAAGAGGAGCTCAACCAACGACTACAGGAAGAAACAGAGAGAGTTCAAGCTGAACTAAGTCAACAACACATGGTAGAGATGCAAAAGATACGTGACGAATTCGATGCCAAGTTTCAACAGACTCTGATGATAATGGGCACGAGCGGATTCCAGATGCCCCGAGTATCTGAACCTTCCCAAGTAATAATCACACATCTTTTTAAATCTTCTAAAGGTTCATTTGATCTATTTAAACTTATTTAATGTTCCTTAACTAATTTCATATTATATTTCAGGGTTCACCTGTGATAAAAAGAGGCAAGAGCAGTAATAATCAGACACAGCAACTGACAGTGTCTGACTCTGACCCTAGCCCTGACCCTGTCAAAGACAATGGGATGCCGTGTACTCTCTATGTGGATTATGAAAATTCACCTGTTCATGTCGCTAGTGGTCGAGCATTCATGGGCACAATGATTCACGGCAACAAAATTCCCAGCAATCAAGCAAGGGTGACAGTGGAGAGAATTGTTCATGGTCAAGGGGGTATACCAGTGCCTAATCCTACTGATGAGGTTTGACTCTTGGCCCAAGCTAAAGGACATTTCATTTTATGGCCAAAGAGACTTATTGCAAAGCCAATGGTGAAGAAGGCGGCAGCGAAGAGGGGCACAACGAGCGCATCATCAGATCTTGTACTCTTGTCTCTTCCTATTGATGTTGCGCTTATGTATTCTAATTTGGAGGTTCTTCATTCCATGGTGCCAAACATAGATAAGCCTGTTACTTTCAAGATGCCGTTGGGGATTGTGGGTTTAGATATAACATATGACTTCACCATTGACAAGAGGGACCTCGTTTAGTTCCTCAACTTTAAGGAGCTTGATATAGTCTTCATGTAGCTCGCTATTTTGTAAATTACAATATCATTTTCTTATTTCATGTTATACTTTATGCATGTCCTAATGTTTTATTTGAACAACAGGCACTTTAATCAAATCTATTGAAACGGAGGACTTGAAGGAACATATGGTTTTATGTGTCCTCAAAGGGTGCAGAAAGAGTTTAATATTGTGGAAGCGAGGTCAATCTACATGATAACCACAATGACTCAGACCAGAAAGCCAATATATTTTGTACCTTACGTGGAAGGGTAAGTATATTATTGTATTTGAGATACACAAGTTGTATGTGTTGGATTATAATTAACATGGTTTGTCTTTTGCAGTTATCATTGGATTCTAATTGTTTGTGCCCCTTTTGATAACAAAGTTTACTAGTTCGATTCACTCTGTGGAAGTCCATCCGAAGAAACCAAAGATGTCATCGACATGTTAGTTTATGTTTATATATTTAATACTTGTGAAGTTTATAAAAACATGCTCTAATATCATTTTCTTTTATACTGTTGATAGGGCTTTTCATAGTTTTAATGTTGTGGCGATTAAATAAAATAGACAACCACCAAGATGGATTCTTCCAAAGGTATATGTTGTTTTGAACTAACTTTTAAACATTTTTAGATGAATTAAAGTTAATGTTTATAATCAATAATGTCTAATATTCAATTTTATACCTCATTTTGTTAGTACTGTTGTCAACAAGAACATGTTGAATGTGGATATTATGTCATCCGCTACATGAATGACATCATTGAAACAGAAACGACTGAGATTAGACGAGGTAAAGATGAGTTACGTTACATGACGTTTTTCAATTCATTTCACATTTTTGACTAAGTTTACTATGTTATTTTTTATTAACAGGTATTTCAAAATACTGCGTCACATCTCATGGATGACATCAAGTTGATGAGGGACACTTTGTCAACAACATTGGTACAAAATATTGAAACTTAGCTTTCAAATAGTTAGGTTATTTCTCAAAAAATTCATTGTTAGATATTTTCTCTTGGTTATCATTTCTATTATACAGAGAAGTAGTTACTTCTTTTTTAGAATTACTGGTCCTAGCCTATATGTGTTCTTTGGTCTCTTAACCCCTTAGTTCTATTGGCCAGTTTCTCTATTTTCACTTTGTGCAAAAGAAATTTCAATGCTATATATATATTAACTAGCTAATTGATCTTGTTCTGCGTATTCTGCACTGCCTACATTTATTTGGAACTGTAAACTGCAGAGTGGTAACAATAAAAATCAAGTAGAATTTAAAAAAAAAAAAGAAGATATTTTTAACGGCAGTTATCTATATAACCGTCGTTAAAAACATTTTCCACGGCGGTTAAACAAAAAACCGCAGTGGAAAGTTAACTTTCCATGACGGTTTATTAAGCAAACGCCATCAATATTTAATTTTCCACGGCGGTTTTTTATTTAACCACCGTGGAAAATCAATTTTCCACGATGGTTTGGAATCGCCATGTTTTTTTTACCTTTCAACATCATTTTTATCAACTTCACTTTCAAAACCGCCGTGAAAAGCCTTTTTTCTGGTAGTGACTTAATCAATGATATGCCAAGATGAGGAATAGTGAATATGACATGCTCACAGGCTCCTATCAATCTACTGGACACTACTGCAACTATACAATGCAAGCAGAGGAGGTCGTCCAGGTAGAGGCAAAGGCAGAGGTTGATCGCAAGAAGGATGTATCCAGTGCCATAGAAAAGGATACGACCGTGATTAATGCTATGAGCTTGTTGGATATCCTCCTAATTTGAGAGGAAGAAATGTACGGCGGATCAATATTAATTAGGCATAGATAGAGCATAGCCCACTAAATAAAAGTTCTACTAGTGTTCAACAGTCTATAACTCAGCAATAGTACAACCAAATTTTGCAATAATTAAAGAAGGATTCAGAGAAACTAGTTTCAGTGCTCATCGTAGTGATAAGCACTATGATTCTCATCTTGAACCATTTAAATTTAATATTAAATATTAAATATGAACACTGAGATCCAATATTTAATATTTTTGTTTTCCAAAAAGTATTTTTCTTTTAATAGGTACATGATCCAAAATAAATATAATCCACTAAGTTTTTTAAAAAATAAATTTTTTGCTTAAAAATTACTAGTTAAAAATTTTAAATCTAGACTTTTAAAACTGATTTTAAATGGCTTAGATTTCATCACAACGATGAGTATCATGATACTCATCATTACGATGAGCACTCATATGCTAGTCCTGAATGTAAGAGTTGGAAAACTAATTTGAAGATATTAAAAAGAATTAATTAAATAGGTTATTTGTTACAAATATTTTTGATCTTCCAAAACTATCTTCTTCAATCATATGCATGGGATGATTCGAATTATTCCTTGGTAGGAACCCCTTATAATCAATAGAGATATTTTAGAAAAAAATGAAAGACAAAATGGTTTTTTTTAAAAAAAAAAGATAAAGTGAATTGAGATTTTATATTTAAAATTAAATTCAATCGCCCAACTAACTTTTATATTAAAAACCGAAAGTACTAATAATAAAGGGAAAATTTCACTGTAGGACCGCAGAAGACAATTAATCTCAAAGAGCCCCCAAAACTTTCTGAAACCTCACTGCAGGACCAAGGGGCCAATCTGATATTAATTCCACAAACGAAATGACGCCACTGCCCCTCATTTTACTTCCGCTAAAATTTGAAAATAAGGCGAAAAAGCGACGGTCAAAAGTCCTCCCGCTCTCTCTCTATGCGAACGTAACCCGTGTGCGAAAACTGTTCCCTCTCCTGCTCTGCGAACGTGCAACCATTCTGGGAAAACTGCAGCGTCTCCCGGTCTGCGAACGTGCTACCACTCTATGAAAAATCTGCCCTCTCCCGACTGCGAACGTGCTACCTCTGTGGAAAGATTCCTGCCTCTCGCAATCTGCGAAAAGTGTTCGACGTGGCCCCCAAAAATTCCATCAGCTTCAATCTGCGGGTTCGTGGTAATCACTAAAAGTAGAAGGAGAATAAGAAGAGGCCGACAAAGGAGGAAACTTGCAAGGCTATCGACAAAGAAGGAAGAAGCAGGGCGAGAAGAAGTCACTGATTTCCATCTGGTAAGCTTCGCGGGCCCCGTTAAATGTAGTAGATTTCTTGGATTTTGTTTTCATGGTAGGTTAAGGAGGAATGACCCACTGAAAGGTGGGTGTTTGGTAATGACATTTTGGGTTCTAACCCAGGAATGATTACCAATGTGTCACATAGTGTTCGGCCGTTTCCCCGACTGCCCTTTAGCAAATGCTCCTGATTTAGTGAGCGAAGGCTTGTGAGTATAGCATGAAGAGTTTGTGTGGGGGCTAAGTAAGAAAGTTATTAATTATTTAGGGAAAAATTAGTGTTGGTAGTTAACTGCATTGCTATAGTGTTTGTAGGCATTTTGCAGGAATAAGGAAAAGAATTGGGAGGGGCAAATGTTGTTGTATGGATTAGGCAAATGAGTTTGTTTTGTTTGGTTTATCCCGTTGATTGTTGGAATGTGAGATTTTGTGGGCTAACAATGGGAGTTAGTCAATTGACGTGAAGAATTAGTTGACTAACCAGTTGCATGTGACAACCTCATGTGTGCATATATCTGTCAACTTAGGCAATTTACACGAAAAATCAGTAAATTACCAGCTATGTATGTTGGAATCTGATCTGTAGTGGCCTCACAAGGAAAATTAGGCAATTGACACGAGGAATTAGGGGTTTATCCAGTTAGCTTCTGTCAAATGGTTTTCATGTTTCTGGGAATCTGTCAAGTTAGGAAATTTACATGGAGAATCAGTCAATTACCCACTAAGTTTGTGGGAATTTGGTGTGCAGTTGCGTCACAGGGAAAATTAGGCAATTGACACCAACAGTGAGCTGGATTTCCACTTAGCTTATGTGTAACTGTTTGATGCCTGTTGGACTGAGAAAGTTAGGAAATTTACCTCGACAATTAGTTAATTAACCACCTCTGCTGCATAATTACATGTTTATGGGAATCTGGTTTGGAGCGGCCTCACAGGGAAAATTAGGTGATTGACACGAGCAATTAGGTGAATTTCCACTTAGCTTCTGTTTAAGTGGTTGATGTGGTGGACTCTGAAAGTTAGGGAATTTACATGAACAATCAGTAAAGTAACAACTTGCAATTCAAAATTTCATGTTTGTTGGCATGTGATCCGTAGCGGGCCTCACAAGAGAAATTAGTCAATTGACACGAGGATTTAGGGGATTATCCGCGTAGCTCCTGTCTAACGGTTTCATATTTTTGTTGAATCTGTCAAGTTAGGAAATTTACATGGAGAATCAGTAAATTACCCACTAAGTTTGTGGGAATTTGGTGTGCAGTTGCCTCACAGGGAAAATTAGGCAATTGACACCACCAGTGAGATGGATTTCCACTTAGCTTATGTATAACTGTTTGATGCGTGCTAGACTGAGAAAGTTAGGAAATTTACCTCAAAAATTAGTTAATTAACCACCTCTGCTGCATAATTGCATGTTTGTGGGAATCTGGTTTGCAGCGGCCTCACAGGGAAAATTAGGTGATTAACACGAGTAATTAGGTGAATTTCCACTTAGCTTCTGTTTAAGTGGTTGATGTGTGTTGGACTCTGGAAGTTAGGGAATTTACATGAACAATCAGTAAAGTAACAACTTGCAATTCAAAATTTCATGTTTGTTGGCATGTGATCCATAGTGGGCCTCATAGGAGAAATTAGTCAATTGACACGAGGATTTAGGGGATTATCCGCGTAGCTCCTGTCTAATGGTTTCATATTTTTGTTGAATCTGTCAAGTTAGGAAATTTACATGGAGAATCAGTCAATTACCCACTAAGTTTGTGGGAATTTGGTGTGCAGTTGCGTCACAGGGAAAATTAGGCAATTGACACCACCAGTGAGCTGGATTTCCACTTAGCTTATGTGTAACTGTTTGATGCGTGCTGAACTCAGAAAGTTAGGAAATTTACCTCAACAATTAGTTAATTAACCACCTCTGCTGCATAATTGCATGTTTGTGGGAATCTGGTTTGGAGTGGCCTTACAGGGAAAATTAGGCAATTGACATGAACAATTAGCATAATTTCGACTGTTCGCCGGTGTAATTGTTTGATCTATGTTGGAGTGTGAAAGTTAGGAAATTGACATGAAAAAGTAGTTAATTAACCACCTCTGTTGCATAATTTAATGTTAGTTGGAATCTGATCTTTTGTGGCCTGACAATGAATGTTAGCTAATTTACACGAAGAATGGTGTCATTATCCAGTTAACTTGCATGTAACAATTTGATGTCCTGTCGTATGACAAGTTAAGGATTTAACACTAATAATTAGTGTGTATACAATTTCCGGGTTTATGTTACAAGAAATGTTGGATGGTATGAATGTTGCTGTTTAATGTACTAACTAATGACTTTGTCATTATTGGATACAGGAAGAAGATGGGAAAAAAGGACGCACAAGTTACCGGCTGGAAAGTATTCAAGGGAGAATATTGGGAGCAAAAGAAGCAGGAGATGCATGGAAATATGGGAGCAATCACAGATGCGGCTTCAGTAATTTAGAGGGAGATGAGTGATGCTGACAGGGAGCCGTACAGGAAGAAGGAGGAACAGCTGATAGAGGAGAAGAAGAAGAAGGAGAAATATGTGCCCCCCATTTTCTACTCGGTGCTCCCCCACAAAATTCAAGGAAATGGCAAAGTTTATAAATGGCAAAGAAAATTTAAAGCGCAAGGTAGAAGAAATGGGGTTTGGTCATCTCCTTGGTATTACTTTGAATAAGCTACCCAGAGATTTATGTCTATTTGCAAGGGGAACTAGCCTATTTTCAAAATACATACCTATATTCACACGTGGAATCAGTCCGTTCACATTGGCAAGGGGGACTAGCTAATTTGCAAGACATATACTTGGCTTCACATGTGGACTGATTTACCTGATGCATATGTGTTACTTAAGTGTGGGACAGCCCATTTACAAGTGGGACTAGACAATTCGCACCATAAATGCATATTTTCACAACTATAGATAATCCATTTGCATCTGACCTACTCGTACTGAAGGAGGTGTCCGTGGGTGAACAGGTGTGCAAGGGCCCATTTGCAAATGAGATTAGACAATTGGCAACATAGGTACATACAGTTACAACTAAAAATAGTCCATTTGCATGTGGACTAATTCACCTGGAAAAGGCATCTAAGTGTGGTTTCGTATACCATTTGCAAGTGACATTAGGCAATTGGCAACATACATATATATTCACAATTGTAATCAGTCCATTTACATATGACGACCTTCACCTGAAGAAGCTGTCCGTCAGTGGACAGGCAGGGGAATCTCCGTTTGCAAGTGACATTACACAATTTGCAACATACATACAAATATTTACAACTAAAAATAGTCCATTTGCATGTGGACTGATTCACCTGGAGAAGCTGTCCAAGTATGGTTTCGTATACCATTTGCAAGTGACATTAGACAATTGGTAACATACATATATATATATTTACAACTGTAATCAGTCCATTTACATATGACGACCTTCACCTGAAGAAGCTGTCCGTCAGTGGATAGGTAGGGGAATCTCCGTTTGCAAGTGATATTACACAATTTGCAACATACATACAAATATTTACAACTAAAAATAGTCCATTTGCATGTGGACTGATTCACCTGGAGAAGCTGTCCAAGTATGGTTTCGTATACCATTTGCAAGTGACATTAGACAATTGGAAACATACATATATATATTCACAGCTGTAATCAGTCCATTTACATATGACGACCTTTACCTGAAGAAGCTGTCCGTCAGTGGATAGGCAGGGGAATCTCCGTTTGCAAGTGACATTACACAATTTGCAACATACATACAAATATTTACAACTAAAAATAGTCCATTCGCATGTGGACAGATTACAGCCTACATATCCTGCGACAGCTATAGTCACCTACTGTCATGAAATTTTTCAACTATTGACACCACTATACAAAATATAATCAAACCCACCACCAAAAAATCAAAATGGGTTGTCATAGCTACTTTCCCAACAACTCAACAACTACATAGTGGGGCTCATTTATATATAAAAGTAGCTGTGTGTTGAACCAAAAAAATAAAAGACCATTTTGAGCAACAAAGTCACCCAGGGTTCGGGTTAGGGCAAATCTTTCTAGTGTGACCAGCTTCACCACATCCTGAGCAATGATACGCTTTCTTCTGCTGGAATTGTGATTCAATCCTCCTAACTCTGGGTCTTCCAGCACGCCGAGTTGTCAATGGTGGTTGTAGGAAGATGGTGGACGAGTAATCTTCATATCGAAGGGAATCTGGCCTAGGGATGTCATGGGTCTCAACTGGAATCATGAGTCTGCCATAAATTTTCTTTTGGGCTGAGAGTAAAAAGCAATCCTCGACATATGCATATATATTACCATATACCTTCTTGATTGCAGCACATGCATGTGGGCAAGGTAGTCCTGACATTTGCCAACCTTTGCAGGTGCATTCACGTAACACAAGATTTACCCGCACATCTAGGTTTCCCCATCTGACCCTGAAATTGTTCATTCCATAATTTTGCACATCCATTCTTTCTGATCTGGCCATATGATCCATCAACTTTTCCTCTATATTAGGTCCCACACCATTGCTCCAATTCGTCATGGCTTCTTTGCTGTGGTATATCTTGTTTGCCAATTTTTCCCTGTGCTTATGTATCAAGACAGCTATGTTGTGCTTCCTCTCACCAACAAGCCAAGCATTAAAGGATTCAGCTAGATTTGTTGTGATATTGTCCCACCTCTTGTAAGGAAATTTGCCTTGTGCCCAATACTCAATGTCTCCATTTGTTTGAAGCCATTGTCCCAATTCTGGACAAAATGCCATTAGCTTTTCCATACTGCAATCAAAGTCTCTATCAAGTCTTGCATATGCAATAGAATCAAGTAATTTTAGTGCAACTTCCTTTGTCTGTCCACTGGTCCTCCTCTTTCCCTTGGTTATCTTCAAAAACTCAGCACTGTAATTCTCCTTCACATGACGGTAGCAAAAAGCATGTCGATCTCCTCCAAACACAACTTGCACTGCACCTTTTATTGAGTTGTGTCTATTCAATACTATTGTCACTTCTAATGATCCCGTAATATCTTTTATGTTACCAAGAAACCATGCCCAGTCATCAAGCGTCTCACCTCCAATAATCGCATATGCAAGTGGGAATAATTCATTATCCGCGTTATACGCTTGTGCTCCCAATAACATTCCTTTGTACGGACCACTCAAGTGGCATCCATCCACATATAATACAGGTCTGCCACCTTTCAAAAACCCTTCTACACAGCAACCGTATGCAATAAATATAGCTTGAAATATATTATCTAATGATGCAACCCACTTTGCTACCATTTCTGGATCACTTTCTTTTAGCCTTTCACATATCCAAGGGATTAGCATATAGGACTCCTGCGGACAACCATGAATTTTTGCCAATGCTTTCTCTTTCGCCCTATATGCTTGTTGGTAGTTGAGCCTCAACCCATACTCTCTTTCCAAATCCCGTCTAATGTCATTTGGAGCTTTGTGCATGCAAGAAATCAACTCATCTATTATGACTGCTGAAGCAAGTTTGCACCTCTTTCTCTGAGGGACAACTAAGTTGTCTTGTGCATAATGCAAGTGTTCACGGTTAAATCTTCTCACAACTAGGAATCCATTATTCTCACCTACACCATATGCTGAAATTTCCCAGGGACAACCATCTACACAGCACTTCACAATCATCTTATGCCTATCATTCTTTACGTACCGGTAACCAAACTTGTGTGCAAAGCTATACTTATATAATGCCTCTCTAAAATGTTTAGCACTAACAAAGGTTTGCCCTCTTGACATCAACAAATCTGCCCACTTTGATGAATTCATCACCGCTATTGGGGTTGGCAATGTTTCTATACCTACACTTCCTATCAGTGTTGGCACATCTTGTACGGAAGATATGTTTATGTTGTCTGTGTCTAGATCTAATTCAATTGCAGATACTGACATTCCACAAGGGCCAACCAAATCATCTAACCTGCACAAACAAATATAGCTATTGAGTATTATAGTTCAATTTATCAAAATTGGACATATTCTTTCTTATCCTACACACAATCTTAATAAAACCAGTTGAGAACAACTTACTCTTGTACACTGTCTAGCTGTGACACTTGTGTGAAGTCTTTCTCATTCTCACTAACATAAACATGGCCACTACTATTGTTGTACTCAATTACTTATCCAACACCAATATTGTCAACAAGATCCAAGAATGTGTCTCGGTCAAAGCTAACTGTGTACTTCATTTTATATTCACAAGTCCTGGCCACACATCATGAGCTACCATGCATTGTAGTTCTTCATATGTCATCCCTTCTCTAATCAATCTTCCAGTAATGATGCCCCCTTCATAAATGAATTTCCCTTCTGAGGTCTTTACAAAGTGCCCTCTAACATGAAAGATGCAAAATACTTGTTTCCTACTACTGCTAGCCATTTATCCTCTGCTGCTGCACATCATTCAAGTATGACAAAACGTACATTTACATCAGTAATTTGACAATTGACAACAAGAATTAGTATTTTCACAACATTATATTGCTTTTTCTCGCATACAACCAGAATTACCAAATTTACCATCGTACTATGTATTTTCACCATTCCTCTGCGTGTCTACCTGTCATATAACCCATTCCAGCCCACACACCCATTTCCCTTTCTTTTTCGCCTACCTATGTTCCTTCAGCAGTGCATTATTCTTAATATGCACCCACTTTTCAAAACATCACAAACACCACATCTTTAACAACTTAAAACAGCATCAGCATGAATTTCTTAAACCATAAAACCGTAAGATTTGCAACTCACTTCCAACCTACATGCCCATGCACTTAAATACTCATTTCTTCCTCATTCACCCATCACAACCCACCTGTGCTAACCAAATCACACCAACAAAACCAAAATTTTAACAACAAAATCTTACCTCCCACGCCAACCTGACGCTACTTCCAGAGAACACGTAACACTGTAGGGCACACTTGCGACTTCTCTCTCTTGCACCAACTCTAGCTTGAAGTCCAAAAGACGGCGGAGGTACGGACCGCAAAAGTGAAGCTCCGCCACTGCGTTTTCTCAGCTCATGGTTGTCAGCTATCTCCCTTTCGCACTGGCGCACTGCATGGGAGAGGCAGGAAATAATGCCATCTCCCCCCCTTTCTGTCTTTCTTCCATCTTTTACACCCGCTGATAATATGTCTCATTTTCGGAGGAAATAAGTTTTGATTAGGGGCAGTGGCGTCATTTCGTTTGTGGAATTAATATCAAATTGGCCCCTTGGTCCTGCAGTGAGGTTTCAGAAAGTTTTGGGGGCTCTTTAAGATTAATTGTCTTCTGCGGTCCTACAGTGAAATTTTCCCAATAATAAACCCCATTTGACTTTTCAAGTCTATGCAGATAAACCCCTTAAACTTTAATCTATTTGCAAAAAAAAATAATGAAAAGTAATAGTATGGGGGTTATCTGCATAAATATAAAAGTTGAGAGGTTTATTGTAAGATTTCAAATGTTATGAAGGTTATTTATATATGACATAAATTCATGGATTTTATGTAAATTAGTTTTAAGAATATTTTGCTTTCGAGAATTAAAATTAAAATTGAATAGCATTAGCATATACATACGTTCTGGATGAAGTGATCCTTCTCCACTAGCCTGAAAATTATGATAATAGAAAGGGAAAAGAAAACAAAAATTAATAAATAAAGTCCGGAATTGTTACAAATAGTTGGTAAAAAAGAATAAGAATAATTCCTTTTTAATGTACAACAAATAGAAATTTGTAATATTTATTAAATACAAAAGAAATTGTTCTGTATTATTTCATTTTCAATTTCATACTATTATACGTGTGCCGTACTTTGAATTTTATTTTAAGAATTCAGTTAAATTTATTCCTTTAGTTATTATTTATTTGAGGAATGTATTTTAGTTTATACATTATTATCAATCAACTTATCAACTTATCAACTTATCAACTAGAAAACTCGTAAACAGATTCTGATTGGTGCACCTCAGCAAATAGTCCATTCGTCCACCGTGGATGGGACCACATAATATCATCTTCTTATGTTCTGCTAGGATTTTTGTTGATTTGCAATGCGTTTCATTTCAGTCATTTGTTTTACATTTTCTACGTCTATTTACTCGCCTACCTTTCAAGTATTGTAATTATTGCATTATACTGTGATTGGTTGCTCATGGAGGTTGCACTATTTTCCATGATTCCTGGACTATCATACCTTCAACAGTCCTTGTGGCTTATCTTTCGAGACGTCTACTTTTCCAGATCTCATTAATTACTCTGCAAAGTTTCATTTTTTTTTAAATGCTTAAATGTATGGACGTTTAAATAATAATATGATTTTCTTTTGTACTCATAATAAAAATATAAAATGGGGCTTATATCAAATAATATATCTAATATATATTTTCCGACCTTGATATCTAATATATATTGAATCAAACGAAAATTTTATTCCGTGACGGGTAAGTTGAAGAGTCAAATAGAATAAATTAATCAACTATCAATTAGAATTAGAACTAAATATATATCTAATATATATTGAATATTTCTAGGGAGGTAATACTCATAAATACATCCCCACCTGAACCTTTTTCGAGAAAGATTAAATGCTGGCGATAAAAAAAAGACCAATGTTACTTAAATATTTCTTTCTTATTATTATATACTGGTCAGCAGACCTCCTGACTCCCATCTTTTAATTGCACCTCGAATCTTCTTAACCCTTTAAATGACGTGGGTTGTTATCTATATAATTACTTTTCATATAATTTGATTAATTTTTAATGACTTTAGATTATTTATCAAAAAAAAATGCAGGGCCATTTCAGATTTCCAGTAGATATATTTATTTATACATTTACTGATTCCCCTTCTATATCCTTTAATGCATTGGATACTTCAATCAGCATTTGCCTCTTCGATGTCAGTGCACATGTTTGCATAACGAGACTGCTAAAGGCCGGCTCTAAGCATATGATCATTCATTATAGTTGGTTATATTATCAACCATGCTAATACACACATCTATTCTCTATATAAGCAGATATCCAATTCAAACTGAGGCTGCTGATTTACCATACAATCTATCAGGGATCTGTACATTGCGTGGTCTCCACAGCCTAACTTTTAAGGTATCTACTTCCTGTTAAACAGTTATTTCCTTCAAACGTTACCTTATGTTAGGCCCTCAAACATTTCTCTCCTTCAACTAATTTGTGCAGGTCAGTACCATCACAGCAACAAATGGCAAACTTCGATCATGATCTCATCAAAGATGTAGATGATTCTAAAGATACCTGGTGTATTGTTGCGAGAGTGCTAAGAAAATGGATTATGGCTAAAAAGACACTGCCTTTTGATATTTTTAAAGTAGGGATGATTTTAGTTGATGAACAGGTTTGACAAAAAATGGAACTTTATTTTCGATTCTCATATTATTTGTCTTCTGTGGCTCTCATTGTAATGAAAACGTGCAGGGGTATAGAGTTGAAGCTTTTATGTCCCAGAAAGCACAATTACAAAGATACATGGATGAAATAACAGAGGGTGAAGTATATCAGTTTGAGAACTTTGTAGCTGTGCCCAACAATGATGCTTTCAAACTTTGTCATCACACTTGGAAGATTCGTTTCCACTCCATGACGTTTTTCCAAAAGCATGACTTAGCAGTCCCTTTAAATGCATTTAACTTTGTTCCAATAAAGGATATTGCTGACTATAATGCTACAAATTATGAATTGATTGGTTAGTAATCATATCCTTCCCATGTTTGTTCACTCCTTTATGTTTTATTCTAATCGTATGAAAAAAAAAATTGCAGATGTCATTGGGTTCCTTCAAGCATTTGGAAACTTGGTTGACCACAAAAAAGACTCACAGACCATAAAGACACTGAATTTCACCATCGCTGATCATAAGTAACATCACTTCAGTCACAAACTCCTCTGAATCATTCATAATAAGATACATTACTGCTTCGTTGTTCAGTTCATTTTTTATTAGACCTTAATTTAATGCAGCCAAATCCCCATTAACGTGGCTCTTTTCGGAGATGTGGCAATCAATGCATTTGAAGCTAGGACTGATGATTTGGAAGTTCCTACTGTAGTTGTCATCCGATTTGCAAGGATATCAACAACTAAAGGTATTTGCTTATTGCGAAAATAATGACTTCAAGTTATATTTGGATGTTATATTCTGTACTTACCTCCCTGTATTTATTTAAGGTTACGGACATATAACTAATGCTTTCCATGCTACAAGAGTTTTGTTCAATCCAGACCTCCCTGAAGTCAGAGAATTAATTGCCAGGTTTACTCTTACGTTGATTGTCTTTGTCGCTTTTTATATCTAAATTATGCAACTGTTTGACAAATGTTAGTATTCATTATAAATCTGAATATGTCTACAGACTCGGTGAGACACCTGGAGCAAGTCAGAACTTCTCATAAGTTTCATCTACCGTAATGCTTGATGCTACCAGTAACTCACTCCTGACTTTCCCAACCAGAATTCCCCTTTCTGAAATTTCCAAACTCACAAAGGTTGATATTATCCTTTTCTTTCAATTTGTCACACATTTAGACATCACGAATTAATATAGTCTTGCCATTATAATTCAGATAATTATTGTCTCTTCAGTTAATCACATATATATCACATTCACCAAATTAGTCATTAATCATACACCTATATATTAAATTTAATTATAAATTTATTTTCTACCTAAATAGGAAAGTCAAATTGTCGCCAAGGTCACCATCCAGAAAGTTGAGAGTGAGTATGGTTGGACCTATGATGGATGTCCATGCGATAAAAAACCAGTGCATGTTGATGATAAATTGATGAAGTGTACTTCTTGTAATCAAGAAGTGCTTAAGACTGAACCCAAGTACGTATAAAGTTATTCATTGTCATTGAAGTCCATACTTCATCTCCATCGTTTATATAATTAGTTGTTCATTTGTAAAAGGTTCAAAGTCCATTACAAAGTATTTGATTCCACTGGACAATGTTCGATGCTTTTCTTCAACCGACATGCATCTGCTCTATTAGAATGTTCAGCTTCTGAACTTAAGAAGAAGGTATCATGGGTTTATACCTTTGGATGTTGTCATTCTTAGTCTAAACTGTCTTGCTGTCATTTGAATTATTTTGTTGATAAATTATGATATCAGGTGGGGTCGTCTCGATCTTTTCCAAAAGAGTTAGATCGACCTGTTGGAAAGGAAATTGTCGTAATGGTCAAGGTTAAGGAAAACAACATAAAATATCCTGCCAGTAGTATGGGAGTGTCACAGTTCTCTGTGAAAAAGGATATTTTGGATCAGTTCACATACTCTAATGTCAGCGCTGATGCCAACGCTAATGTCAAGGTCAGGAGACTATAATCTATTTTAATTGGATTATTAAATTCTACATGTCATAGCATATTTTCCGGCGTCATTCTTAATAGTTCGTTCAATTATTTTACCATACCATCATCATTCTCCATCACATTTTTCAAAAATACCCTTAATTCTCTTCCCACTATTCTACTGGACAGAATTCACCAATCGAGTCATCTTCCTCATACTCATCTCCCAAGATGCTTGGCACTCACAACATTGCGGATGATGATGATGATCTTACAATATCTCAGATAATCACACCTGTGGAGACCTTGTCAAAGAAAAAGAGGAACGGGAAAAATGAATCAGAACAACTTGATGATATAGGCCTCTCCGAAGGGTCCCCTCCAAGCTTCAGCAGCACCAAACCGGCAAAGAAGATCAAGAAGGAGAAATGACTAGCTATATCTGAAAATTTAATTGGGAACATCTAGACTTTTAAATTGTATTAAATTTGGCTTTAATTTTTTTGGCAAAAATGTTCGCTTTGAGTTTCATCCGGACTGCATTTTTTGGACGTGTTTTGTGATACTAAATCAATTAAGTGTTCATGAGTCTTCGTTGGAAGATGTTTATTGATATCAATCTACCATTTCATTGTTATAGTTGCTATCTAATCGTGTTTTAATTTCAAATATTTTGTCACCTTTTTATAGGAATTTCCACACTTTATGGTCATAGTTGCATCAGGCTTACTAAACTTTCAATTTTTTAAACTGGAGTTGCGAAATAGTTTGCATCATTTGATTGAAAATTATTTTTACTTCCTGTTTAAAAAATATAACTTCTAGGTGTCAAAAGCTGCTTTCCTAGGTACGATTGTAAAAATACCCAAAACTTACTTATAACTTACGCAAAAGTAGCTTATTAGAATTAAAAGATATTTTTACTCTTATGTTTATATTATTCTTATGCTTATCTCTATATACTTTTTGTGTTTCCGAATCAGTTTTCAATTATTTATTTTTATTGAGTAAAAATATTTTTAATATTTTTAATTTTTAATATTATTTTTCATTTTACATTTACATAAATTATGCAGAATATAGCATCTAATTAATTATGTAATATTATTAGGTTCAAAAATCTTCACATTACTATGATTTGTAATTTAAATATATTTTATTCATTAAATATAATTTGTCCTTATTATAATAATTTAAAATTTAAAATTATTATATTTTGTAAATTCATATTTTAAATTATTTTTCATTTTCAATAAACGTCGTAGCCAAAAAATGCACCATGATTTTTCCAATCCGGTTTACACTACAAATAAGCTACTTTTAAACCCCTCAAAAGCCCGCCAAACGGACCCATTGTGATATATGCCTGGTGAATCACTTTCTATTAATCTAATAAATGCTTATTTATTGCATTTTAAATATATGAATTAATAGCATATTTAATCGCGTCACACGCAAAACTCAATGGAAATAATTAATAGTATAAATGTGAAGATTTTAATGCTATAAATCATTTCATGGAATTTATGAATTCGATGACGAGGGATTTCACACTGTTGGCTTACAAACTTGAATTGGACCATCCAAATGAATCGTACTGTAAGCATTTATTGATTTTCTTATTTCCTTTCCACAGCCAATTCTCGCTCTTGTATTGTCTATATTTTACTTCATCTTCCATAAATTAAAATAAAAATACTTTCATATGTATCAACAAAATTGTTAATGAACACAATAACTTTTTGTTCCGTGACGGGTAAGTTGAAGAGTCAAATAGAATAAATTAATCAACTATCAATTACAACTAAATATTTCTAGGGAGGTAATACTCATAAATACATTCCCACCTGAACATTTTCCGAGAAACATTAAATGCTGGCGACAAAAAATAAAACCAGTGTTACTTAAGTATTATATACTGCTCAGCAGACCTTCTGACTCCCATCTTTTAATTGCACCTCGAATCTTCATAACCCTTTAAATGACGTGGGTTGTTCCCAGTTGGCAAACAGAAAAATAACCTACTGTGTATCCAAAATTGTATTATAGTACTTTTCCCATGTGCGCCATAAGTAACTTGTCTCCTGTGGCTATTGAAGTCAATATTGCCCATGCATTGAAAGACGTTTCGCCAATGTCAACTAACGAAGTAACTTTCTGATTTCCATCCTTTCCATGTCTTTTATATCCTATTCTCATATCTTGATTAATACACTTGAACGTACTTCTTTCATCTTAACACTATACATGGGAAGGATAAGGAAGAATGTTGGTTGCACTACAGCGTCTCGGCCTGAAGGTTAGACAATCCATCTCTCTCCTGAAAGTCATCATAGTGACCTTGCTTTACTGTATTGTTTTTATTTCACAAATACTTTCATTTTCTGTAATTACAGGAAGCAGTACTCATGCTGCACAACACCATGATGTCATTGAAAGTTCTCCCGTGGATATTTATATTCAAACGAAAAGAAAGAAATCTGTATCCTCAGCAGTTATGGAAGGAATATCGGAATCTGCACATGGTAAAAGACAAAGTGGTCATGCTAATATATATGGCTATCTCAACAGCACTGATCAGTTAGAACAATCCACTCATTTCGGAAGTACCTCTGCCTATATTGCACCTACTTATCAAGCGAAACTTTCTACCCAACTTCGTGGAAGCTCCACTTCAGCCATGACAACTTCAACGAGGATTGCATCCAAAGATATCACAGATTATGGAGGAGTAAGTAAACCACAACATCCAGGTATCTGTGACAGAACAATTGAACAAAACACTCAGCAGCCAGCAGATTTATCGTATTTGAGACACAATGGTAGCACGGCTACTGTGAATTGTTCCAGACTTTGCAACATTACCAATTTAGCAACTAACCTTTCTCCCAAGCTTGATAATGCTGTTGGTGCAGGTTATAATTTCATATATTTATGGGTATCTTTCTCTCACTAAATTATTCATATGTGAGAATTAATTCTTTTTATTTTAAATTTGCAGACGAAGATGAAGCGAATGGTGACTCAGATTGTGAGGTTGACGTCGTAGATATAAATGATTACGATAACGTCGATCTATCCACAGAAGGCTATATTGATGAAGGTGATGCAGATTATGTGTGCCATTATTATGGTGCTTTGATGTGGTTTAACGAAAGGCTTAAGAGAGCTCCTTCCAATGAATATCCTTTGTTCTCTATTTGTTGCTGCCATGGCAAAATATTGGTTCCTCTTATGCAGCCTCCACCAGAAACATTTCGTAAACTTTTCTTTGACAAAGATAACCCACAATCAAAGCGTTTTTTGTCAAATATAAGGGCATACAATAACATGTTCTGTTTCACTTCAATGGGTGGAAAGATAAACCATTCTATTAATAACACTGGAGCAGGTCCCTATTCTTTCGTTATGTCTGGTCAGAATTACCACTTACTAGGAAGCTTGCTACCTCCTGAAGGATCTCAGCCAGTCTACTCTCAGCTCTATATATATGATACTGAAAATGAAATATCTAACAGAATATCCGTTGTCAGGTATGACCAACTTATAACTTTATTTAATGTCTATATCATTAGCTTGAATTTCTAATCATAATTTCTAATAAATTATTGCAGTCCTTATCAATAATATACTTTGTCAGCCTTAATATTTGTACTGTACATATAAAAAACATCGCATGAATTAATAATAAGCAATGAAATTATTATTGATATTGCCTTAGATTTAAATGTCCCAATAAATTAAGGCCGAACTATCTCCGCATAAGTGATCCATAAAATGTGATACTAACTTTCTCAAAAGAAAAATCAGTTTGCCGTTATCATTGCTACTTAAACATTGTTTAGACATTGGGACTTCTTTTGTGAAACATTATTTGTGTTCTTACTAACAACACTAACTCTTCTGTTCAGCAAGCATTGTCATAGGTCTGCAATTGATCAAGGAATTACACAAGAAATAAAGGATTGTCTTGACAAACACAATGGCCTTGTCATTAGTTATCGATGGCATCTAAATTCTCAAGCGTGACCAGCATTCTAATGTCAATATTCGTCTCATTAGGAATTCAGATCACAGTGATAGGGTCTATGATATGCCAACAGCATCTGAGGTTGCTGCTTTACTGGTTGGAGACTTTGATAGATCATATTTCAAACGAGACATAATTGTTGAGAAAAGAGCTGGAGCATTGCAAAGAATTGATGAATTGCACAAAGCATACATTCCCCTGCAATATCCTATTATTTTTCACTATGGAAATAATGGATATGATTCAACCATTAAACATCGTGAAACCACTCTTACTCAGACTAAAAAGAGGAAGACTCTAACCCCACGGGAGTACCTATCTTTTAGATTGATGGATAGAAATAATGAGCAGTCTGTTTTGCTACACTCCAAAAGGCTACTTCAACAATTCATTGTTGACGGATATACAATGGTAGAGAGTGAAAGACTCAATTATATCCGTAATCATCAAAAAGAGCTACGGGTGGACATGTACAGAGGTCTCACTAATGCACTCACCAGGGGTGAGACAGATCCATCTCGCACAGGAAAAAGGATTATACTTCCATCCTCATTTACTGGGGGAGCCCGATATATGGTACAAAACTATCAAGATGCAATGGCACTATGCAAATTTACTGGTTATCCTAACTTATTTTTAACTTTCACATACAATCCAGCATGGCCAGAAGTAAAGAGATTCTGCAACAGGCATAAATTAAATCCAGCTGATCGACTAGACATATTATGCAGAATATTCAAGCTGAAGCTTGAAGCGTTAATGAAAATCATTAAGGAACAAAAAAATTTTGGAAAAGTAAGAGCAGGTAATATTTAATCCTCCTATCGGTGTGTTATTTTCTATATATTTTGCCAATCTACTATCATAGCATAGTTAATTGAAATTCATAAATAAATTTACTATTACAATTGGTCCTCACTATACTGTTTGCAATACTTTTGTTACTTAAAATCATGCGTCTCATTTTATATATTGAGTAATGCAGATTGCCTTTTTTCTCCTTGTGTTAATATATTGACTTTTAATTTAAATATATTCATAAGAACTATGTTTATTTTATTTATTCAAGTTAGGAAGTAGCGGGTTACCATAAAAACTTTTTCTAAGCTTTTATTTTTATTATTTTATCATGTGTTTGTCACAGTAGAATTTGTTTCCCAACTTTTATCAAGGTAGAATAACTTTTGACTAAGTAGAATAAAGTAACATTTAAATGCATTATACAAACATGCATAAATATACTTAAAATTTGCATGCATACTTTCAATCATTATACACAAAATTATGCTTTTAGTTGAGTTGCCTAACCAAATTGTGATATGACAAAATGACTTTCTTAAACATTAAATAATAATTACGTTTTCCTCCTGCAGAAATTTATACTATTGAATTTCAGAAGAGAGGTTTGCCACATGCTCATATTATTCTATTTCTAGATCCTTCTGATAAACCAAACACTCCTGATGATGTAGACAAAATGATATCTGCAGAAATACCAGATAAAGAGAGAGATCCATTACTATATGATCTTGTCAGCAATTACATGATCCATGGACCGTGTGGAGCTTCTAACAAGAGATCTCCTTGCATGAAAAATGGGAAATGCTCTAAGTACTTTCTCAAAAAATTTGTTAACCAAACCTCGATAGACGAGGAGGGTTACCCTACATATAGGAGAAGAAACGATGGAAAGACTGTTAATAGGAAGGGTATTCCATTGGATAATAGATATGTTGTTCCTTACAATGCCACTTTGCTGAAGCTATTTCATGTCCACATTAATGTTGAGAAAACAAATCAATCAACTGCAATAAAATATTTGTTCAAGTATGTTAGTAAAGGAAACGATCGAGTTGTTGCTGGCATATACAACAATGATCACTATGACAATGGAAACAATGGTTTCGACGAGATCTCTCATTATTTGAACTGCAGGTACATTTCTTCCTGTGAAGGTGCATGGCGTATTTTTTCATTTGATATCCATCATAGATATCCCTCTGTAGAGCGCTTGAGTTTTCACTTACAGGATCAACAGGCTGTTTTCTATTTAGACAAGGAATCAGTTAGCTCATTAGTTCACAGACCCAGAATTAAGGAATCAATGTTTCTTGCATGGATGGAACGAAATTTAGATGATCCATTTGCCAGGACTTTGACATATGTTGAGTTTCCACAATATTATACTTTTAACAAGCAAAAAAGAATTTGGAAGTTTAGAGAAAAGGGATTTGCGGTTGGGAGGTTAGCACATGCATCGCCCTCTCAAGGTGAAATATACTACCTTAGAGTACTATTGACAAAAGTAAAGGGACCTCACAGTTATGAGCAGATAAGAACTGTAGATAATGTTGTCTACCCAACTTTTCGATCTGCTTGCTATGCTCTTGGATTAATTCATGATGATCAAGAGTTCATTGACACAATAAAGGAAGCATCATTTTGGGCTACAGGATGTTATCTCAGGAGATTCTTTGTGTCCATGCTACTATGTCATTGCATATCACAACCACACCTGATATGGGAACAAACAAAAAATCTCTTATCTGAGGACATGTTCTACGTACCTCGAAATAACCCTAGGTCTGCAGGTAAATTCAACTACAAAATACTTCTATGCAATTTTCATAAACATAAAGTTTGTTTTGTCTTCTTCAATTTATAACATTACTATTGATTGAATGAAACAGATTTAAACATAAGTGATGATGACAAGCAACAGGCATGCTTGATTGAGATTGAGAAGTTGCTACAGATAAATGGCAAATCTCTCCATGATTACCCATTAATGCCAACGGCAATATCTACCGAGTATTTTGATATCAGGAATCATTTGGTCCTTCAAGAATTAAACTTTGACAGAGATATGTGTCAGAGAGAAGCGGATAGATTGGTAGCATTACTGACAGATGAGCAGAATACTATATTCCAGCAAGTAATGAATGCAATGAACCATCCAAATGATGAGTTCTTTTTTGTGTATGGTTTTGGTGGTACAGGAAAAACTTTCTTATGGAAAGCACTCACTGCATCAGTTAGAGCTCAAGGTGGAATAGTGATCAATGTGGCATCCAGTGGAATAGCTGCAACCTTATTACCATCAGGTAGAACTGCACATTCAAGATTAGCAATTCCAATTGATATTAATGAAGACTCCACATGTAACATATCACAAAATTCACCATTGTGCGACCTCATCAAATTCGCAAAGTTGATTATTTGGGACGAAGCTCCAATGGTCAAACGTTTTTGTATAGAAGCTGTTGATCGGACCTTTAAAGATATTATGAAGTGCAACCATCCCTTTGGAGGCAAATGTATTGTCATGGGAGGAGACTTCCGACAAATATTGCCTGTGATCCCGAAAGGTAGTCGTGCGGATGTCATCAATTCATGCATCAACTTTTCTCATTTATGGTGTCATTGCAAGTTATTCCAACTTACAAAAAACATGCGGTTATCTACAAGTTCATCCACATATGATTCAAGGTTACAACAATTTTCAAATTGGCTTTTAGACATCGGTGATGGCCAGATTGGATTGCCTCATGATGGCATGGCAGAGATAGAAATCCCAAATGATCTTCTAATTCTAGATTCTCATGATCATCTTCAATCAATTGTGCATGCCACATATCCTGATCTATTAGATCATTTGACTGATTCAACATATCTAACTAATAGAGCTATTCTGGCACCAACAATTGAAGTTGTTGAGCAAATTAACGATTATATGTGTTCCTTACTACCTACTGAAGTTGTTGAATATTTTAGCTCTGATTCTGTTAGTATTGTTGATCAAGGCAACACCTCATTCCAAGAGTTGTATACAACAGAATTCTTGAACACAATAAAATGCTCTGGCTTACCTCCACATAGACTTGCCTTGAAAGTAGGAGTTCCTATAATGCTCATGAGAAATATAGATCAGGCTGCAGGACTCTGTAATGGCACAAGACTGAGGATCACATTTCTTGGTAAACACTTTATTAAAGCAATCGCTCTCAATGGCACAAGTCAAGGTCAAGAAGTTTTGATCCATCGAATGGATATGAATCCATCAGAATCTAAACTACCATTCACATTGATAAGAAGGCAATTTCCCATCATCCTATCATTTGCTATGACAATCAACAAGAGTCAAGGACCATCAATGACCAATGTTGGCCTATACCTTCCTAGACCTGTCTTCACACATGGCCAGTTATATGTTGCTCTGTCAAGAGTTAGATCTATGGATGGCATCAAAATTCTAATACTTGATTCAGAGAAAAAGCCAACCAACAAGACGATGAATGTGGTCTATAGAGAAATATTTCAAAACATTGTGTGGAGCTCATTGGTAATTTATCCCATACATGTGATTCATTGTTAACTCTAAATGCCTTTCTACTTGATTGAAATTATGTACTTTATATCTTACATTCATTAATTTCTTTTGCATATTTCTACAGTGATGGCTACAACATCTTTCCAAGATGATCAGCTGGAGATGACACTATTCCACTACCAGTCATGTATCTCAACCTAAGTGTAAGTCAATGACACCTACTAAGAATTTTTAGAAACTAATGTGAATAGTGCTTTCTCCCAAGTTGATCAAACTACTTTCCTTACCTTTGTTGTTAATGATTAAAAAAAAGGTTCTTCATTTATTTCCTAACCTATGACGCAATTCATTACATTAAAAGTTTCAAACAATAGATATTCTACATATGAAAAATCAAATTACAAATTATCTTATTCAATGGATTGATTCACAGGAAAGCAAATATGGTCGCTGATTGGGTCGCCATGTGTCCTTTTTTATTGGGTGATTAAACCTCCACTGCCTGTGTCAAAATTATTACTCTTTGATTTTAAAAGAGACGCTATAGTGACAGGATGAAGTTATTGTTGTTTGTTATCTTAATTTCTTTCATTATGACATTAAATCTTTTTCGATTTTACAAAATGTGAATATTACCTCATGCTTCAATTCATACTTTTCCATTTTCAATTGCTTTTATGGTTGATACTTCTCAGAATATCACTTCCCGTGCAACGCACGGGGGAGAAATCTAGTTATTCATTATTATGCGTACTTTCACAACTGTTTAGGATAATGACTTCGAACTATTATTAGTTAAATTCTAAACACAACAAAATAGATTATTTTCGTAGAAAAAATCAGTTACTTAATTTAGAAAATTGAATTAAAACATCCATATTTAATCAATAGATGAAAAAGAAAAAAGACATAACCAGCTGATTAATTAGTTAGGTTAACTGACAAGGATGAAGTCACTATTTTGAGAATCAGATCAAATTCACTGATTCAACTATTGAAGAATTACGATATGATTTGATCTTGGCTCTATTTTTGTTTTTTTAACTTCAGATCGTGGTTCCACTTCAGTTAACAGAGAAAATTGATTATCCCAAAATAAAAAAAAAATATAGCTGAACCAATCAAGACCAATTAAATTGATTCCAAATGTATCTCCACACACAAAAATTTACCGTTCATCAGATTGAAGTAAAGGTGGTAATACAAGTCATCCGCAATTGCGAACTTCCATTTTTTAAAAATATTTTTAATTTTCAAATTAAAGTAAAATTTTTATAAACTAAATTCAAGTTTTTCTTATATTTTTCATAAAATTAATTAAATTAACTAAGAATTTGTATATATAAACATATATTATGTTTTACATATAATTTCTCTTTATATATAAAATTGATAAGTTGCTAAAATAGAAATGAGGAATCAAACATGAAATAAGTTGCTAAAATAGAACAAGTACTAAAATAAAAAATAAATAAAAAATTGAAGAAAAATGAGTCAGCCAGTCAAACCACAAGTTTGGGAGGCAGAATGAAAAAGCCAACATTCACGAGGCTATTATTTTGCCAACCCAAATTGTCATTTCTGTGGCCAGATTGTGAAAATAGGCCAGACTAGGCTAGACCTTGTTCTTAACAGGCCAAACCTGTTTTATAGTTTATTGACATGAGTCTGGTCCGTGGTCTGTTACAGACTTATTCTTTAACCTGAACTTGGCTTGTATAAAGGTCTAGCCTGGCCTGAGTCTTGTTAAAAAGCTTGTGTTTTTTTAAAAAAATTTAGTCTTGTCTTTTATTTAAATTTTAGTGTCATAAATACTATTTTAAATCTTAATTACAATTTACAAAGATTTTATTGAAAACTAATTCTAATTGTATGATAAAATTTGGAACAAGACTACATTTAAGTACAAAATGAAAATTAAAATCAAGACAGATAAATAAAGAGAAAAGACTATTAATTTTACAATGAATAAATAGGGTATCATAATTTAATTATCATAACACGTAAGTTAATTAATTTATCATTCTTGGAACAAAATTTTTCTTTCCTATTTTATTTATATTTTCAAAATTTAAAGATCATAGTATTTATTGATATTATTATTTTAAATTATATTTTTATCTTCCCTTGTCAACTAAACTTCAAAATCCATGGAAGCATTAAGCCATTAACTATACGTTAAAATTAAAAAATAAATTAAAGTAGCATATTAACAATAGTATTATTAACTAATTTTCTCATATATTATAATTATAAATTTATAACAGGCCCACGCTAGCCTAATAGGCTTAATAGGCTTATCAAAGAGTATAAGTCTGGCCTATTAAATTAAACAGGTCTTTAAATAGGCCTGAGCCTACTTCATTTGGAAAATAGGCCAGGTTAGGCACGGCCAAATACATGCCAGGCAATAGACTTCTGACAGGCCACTTGATTTGTTTTCACCCTTGGGCCAAAACCTATTTTATATTGCTTGCTTTGACTGATTTATAGTTCATTCAGAATCATAATATTCCTCCGGTTTTAAATATAAAACCGTTTTTGTAGTGCACTTTATATTATGAAAGGAGTCTTATATTTATGACAAGAGGAGTATTAAATTGTGAATCAATCTTTTCATCAATTCAATTATTAGATGAGAATTGAAGTTTCATGTAAACAAAATGTTGTGAGAATTAGGTTAGAGAGCTAACCAAATCCATTTACACCTTATTAGATGAAATAAATAAATAAATAAAAATAGAGACTGTAATAGAAAAGTGGACTCACGAAGGCAACTTGAGATACATAGGCCATGGCCATGAGGAGAAGGAAGACAAAACGAAGACTTGCAACGTTACTCATGATGCCTCAAATCTATGTTTCACTCTCTTCAACTTACTAATTGCACTTGATATAATTTCATAGCTTATTATATATAAGAAAGGAGAGGGGTATAAATGTCATTTTAATGCGCAGATATGTACTGCTAGTTCTATACTAATTAAATTAATTGAGTTTGCGTTATTTAATGCCATCAAATGAGGCAGGTTTGTTAATGCTAGCGGATATAGAAAAAAACATATTAATTGAAAGTGACATTTTTTTATATTGATCATGTAAAAGCCAGTGTAAAAAGCCGGATAAAGCCACCCATTCATTATATAAATATTAGAGAAAAATGAAAATAACTACTTGCGCGTTTAATGAGTGATGTGGCACGGATTTGAAGGAAATTTAACATCCAGAATGAGAATCTTAATTTACTCAATTTAACAGAATCTTAGAGCGCAAGGTGATTGGATCAGAGCATATTCAATTTTTAAATTTTCAAATTTTCAAATTTTATTTTGTTTTATTTCTAACTTGTTAAGGCAAAAGAGAAAAATGATGATGTTGTCATTATTAGATTTTGAACGTGGATTGTTTCAGTAGTTTTTTTTTTTTGGTCCAGGATTGTTTCAGTAGTTAACTTCTATACAGTTCGGCCAACAAGATCAGGTGCTAAAAACGTAACTCCAACTTTGTAAGAGTGTGTGTTTTAGCCTATTTATCTATCTACTCTTCCGATCCTTAATATAAGACTCATTTAACTAATTTGATTAGATTAAGGAAGTTAGGTAAGTTAGTTAATTATAAGAAATGTGATATATTTTTTCTAAAACACCATAATCATTTTTCTTAGTACCCCTCTCCCTCTTTTACTTGATTATGGTTGAGGGAGTATCCATAAGGGTTATTTAGAGAAAATTAATAAATATGAGAAATAAGTCTTATATTTAGGACCAAAACCAATTCAAGAATTAGGTCCTATATTAAGGACTAGAGGAGTATTATTTATTAATTTCAGTCCTTAATTTAAAAATTAGTTGACTAATTTAAATAGATTAAAAAACTAATTAAAGTTAGTTATTTGTAATAAGTATATGTTGTTTTTTTAAAAATATTCTTATTAATCATATATATTAACTATAATTATTATTTGACGAAACATTTAAGGCAAAACTTAGGTCAAGTGCTTTAGATCCATTAGGTCCAGTCAACCAATCAAATATTGCCACCTGGATTATATAATATTGACACTGTAGCACTTAACCCAAAGATTCCATCAAAATGCCCCGCTCGGTATCTAAACAAATTTCGTCTTCTCCGCTGCTGGGACTTTGAACCATGAGTCCATGACTTATTCTCTTTCTTCCCCAGCCACGTTTACGACACCTATTTTTTTGTGCAAATCGCACTAGTCCAGAAGCAAAACATTCATCTATTGATGGTTCTCTCCCACTTCCACAGTGATGCTCTCTCTCTCCTCACCTCTCTAAGATGATCTCTACTATCCTCAAACCTTTTGAATCATGACCACTCCGTTGCCTTTGCCCAGCTTGGAACCTAAAGGAATAGTGGAAGCCATTTAAATGGGCGATGCAAAGGATACTCTGTTCTTGCTCAGTCTGCGCTAGATTTCTCAGCAATGAGATTATGGAAGGACAATCGAAAACCGGCGAGTACGAACCCGTCACTGGCAACCAAGAGTTTCTCGAGAGCGTCCAGTCTGAAAAGTAGTGAGTCGGGTAAATGCTGGGGAGAAGAGAGACGGTGGTGTTCCGATGGTGAATAAGAGCTCTGCTGCCATGGATGAACTCAGGAATTTCTCTTCCGGGTTGAAACCATGTGGGGTAGAAAAGGGGTTTAATTAGGCTAACGGCGGTTTAACAGAACTTTTAGGGTTAAGTGCTGATATGTAAAAATGATTTAGGTCGCAATGTTTGATTGGTTGACTGGACCTAATAGACTCAAGATACTTGACCTAAGTTTTCTATGTATATTTAATATGTGCAGTTACTATAAAAACAAAAAACTACTTTAAAAAAATATATAAATAAAAAAAATAATAATATAGGGTTTTATATTTAAAATTAGATTAAATGTCAAATCTATTTTTTATATAAAAGATAAAAGGTATTTATCTACCCATCTATCTATCCCATTTATAAAAGTAGGGTCCTCGGCAAATGTGCAAATAGAAGGCACCATGCGGCCGTCCTCCAATCTCACATATGACATCGTTCAGCCCTCTTGTTTAAAATAAAATATTTCTCTGATTTTTAATATAAGATTTATTTAACTAATTTGATTAAATTAAAAAAATTAAGTAAATTAGTTAATTATAAAAAATATGATATATTTTTAAAAAAATGTTATAATCATTTTTTTTAATATCTTTCCTCCTTCACTTACTTGATTATAATTGAGGGAGTATCTATGAAGGTAATTTAGAAAAAATTAATAAATATGATAAATAGATCTTATATTTAAAACCAAAATTAACTTAATAATTAGGTCATATATTAAGGACTAGAAGAGTATTTAGTTTACTTAAAAAATAATTAATAACTCCCAGGTCTACGCAGCTGCCATCCCACGATTATAGCGTTGTAATTTCCTTGGGCATATTTAACATGTTATGTACTAAAAATATGCACTATTTAGTCATGGTACTTACCATGCATATAATTCCTATGTAGTTTATTTTTTACATTTCATATAAATAATTCCCTAATGTTTCTCTTCATGGTTATTATAAATTCCCATGTATTTTCTAAATTTCAAATAAAAATCTTTTAAAAAAAGTCATAACCTATCCTCTATCATATCTAGGGCAGACGTCCAAGCAGAACGCACCATGCGGCAGCACTCAACTATCTTAATTAAGATAAAATATATAGTTTACTAAAAAATATAATTAATAAATCTTATTTAGATCTCATGACATCCCGATAAATTTGATAACTGCTTCCAATGCATACAGTTCCTATGAAATTTATTTTTCACCTTTTTTTTAACAAGAATAAACGCATTTCATATAGATAATTCCCTAATTTTTGTCATTATGGTTACTATAACTTCCATTTTTTCCTGAATTTCAAATAAAAATATTTACCTGGTCAAAAAAATTAAAAAATATTTAAAATATCATAATGGAACAAAATAACTGATTTACTCATGAGCCATCTCATTAGATTTTAATTCGTTTTAATCTCCAGTAATTGACTGTTTGTTTTTCACGAAAGTTCGGTTTTTAGTATCTTGTCAATAACACATTTAAAAATAAAAAAAAGACACAGTATAACAAACCGACCATTTTATAAAACGGGCATCAGAGTTTAAGAAGAAAAAAGTATTATTTGAAATAATAAAATAAGAAAAAAATTTAGTCAAAGTAATAATATCATTTGCGACAACATATTTGAGATAACATTATTAGTTATTTGTTATAAATGTATGTAATTTTTATTAAAATATATTTTCTATGCACTGTAGCTACTCTTAATGGAAATCTTCTTACTACGTGCTATCAATATAGGTAGTTAAAAAAAAAATTATAAATTTGGAAGATAAAATTAATTCAGATCTTATGTTTAAAATCAAAACAAACCCTTGTCTCTATTTGGCATGAGGGAATCGGCCGAAGGCAGGGGATAGGAGCAAAAATTTGAATAAGCACGACTTAAAATATTAAAGAAGTGGAGTTAAACTTTTAATTAATTTTTTCTTATTCTTTTATTTATCAAAATTTCACAACCTCAGTACTTATGCAATTTTTCAAATTAAGCTCACTAAAATTTTTCCTCTTCTCCAATCCCCTCATGGCTAATACCAAACACAGGGTAACTCTTATATTTAATATTGTAGGTAATAATTTTTTTAAATATATACAAATTAGTTATAAAATAATTCAAATTTAATTCAGAAAAATTCCCTAACCTTAGAATATCCTCGAAGCATGTAGTAACTATTTCACCCTATATAAACTAAGGCATTGCTTTATTTCTTGTTTTGGAAAAAATTTTTGTCTAAAAGCCAAAAAAAAAAAACTTGCTTGATGGTTGATTTTAAATTAAATGTTTGTTAAAAAATTCGTTTTACAAAATAAAAAAAATTAAAAATAACTACATGTTTTCTATTTCTTTATTCTGCTTTTTTCACTTTTTCTGATTCCTCCAATTCTCCATTATTGCTACAGTCTTCACCCTCTCTCTTGTCATCTCTTAATTTTTCAGGTTGGTTTCAAAATAATTTTAAGTTTTTTTTTTTTTTTCGAATGCAACTTTTTAGAATAATCATCCAAATATAAAATTTTTTTATTGTCTAAACTTGTTTTACAAAAACGATTTTATAAAGCTATTACTACAAAAAAAAAAAAACATAGTCAAATAAGCCCTAAACTTTTATTATAAAGAAGCAATACTACGCTACATGAGTAACATATTTAAAGTTCACAATATTTATTTTGGGAAATTGGCGATAATTAAGAACACTTATTAATTACGGGCACTTGGGTTTTCCATGTTTGCTCATCCAGTTGTTGTAGCATGGACACTCTTCTTTGTGACCATACGTTCCTGATGGTACACACAGACATTTCTTGCAACATAAGTTGCAGTAGAACAAACATCTGTTTCTGTGGGAAGTCTTTGAACAACGATAACTGCATGCACTTGGACATTCTGTTGAATGAAAATCAATTAATTAGAATTTTGCGCATCATTAATATATAATCGATCAAAACTAATTACTTCTCCAGTCATTAATATACGATATAATAAACTAATTTGAGTAGACTAAAAATGTTAATTAAATTAGTTATTGCGATATTTTTTTTAAAATACCCTAATCATTTTTCTTAATTCTCTCCCTCCCTTTCTTACTTGATTATTGTTAAGGAAATATCGATAGGGTTACTTTGAAAAAAAATTGATAAACATGTAAAATAAGTCTTATATATAGGACTATTAATATCAAATCTTAAATTAGATTTTATATTAAGGACTGAAAGAGTACGATCTTGATATGAAGATATATGATTAAAAATATGTCAAATTACATAAACCTTCCCCAAAGTCTGAATCATGTATTAGCATCTCCCTTAACCTTCAAACTTACTAATTAACCCCATTTATGCAGATATCTCTAATACTCCTCCGGTCCTAATTATAAGACCCAATTGACTTATTTGAGGAGATTAAGGAAGTAAGTTAAGTTGGTTATTTATAATAAATAAGTGTTGTCATTCCTAAAATATCCTTGCTAATTAAGTATATTGGCTAAAACTATCATTATTAGAAGGATTATCTTGAAAAAAAAATGCATAAATATAAGAGACAAAATGGATTGGGTCTTATAATTATGACCAAATAAAAAGTCAAATTGGGTCTTATAATAAGGACCGGAGGAGTATATCAGTTTTGCACCCCCTTGAAGTTTATTTTGTTTCTATGCATATAACTCCTTCAAACTTTAAATTATATGCAGATAAATCTCTTAAACTTTAATCCATTTACAGATATATAAATGATGAACAAAATAATAGTATGTGAGTTATTTTCATAAATATAAAAGTCAGGTTTATTGTAAAATTTTAAATATTAGGAAGGTCATTTATGCATGACATAAAGTTCATGGCTTTTGTATAGTTCACCCTTAATAATATTATGAATTTGGGAAGTAAAATTAAAATTGAATAGCGTTAGCATACATACGTTCTGGGCGAAGTGATCCTTCTCCACCAGCCTGAAAATTATGATAATAGAGAAAGGGAAAATAAAATTACTCTGAGCTCATAAGATGAAAATGAAATAAAAAAAAAAAGTCCGGAATTGTTACAAATGGTTGGTAAGAAGAATAAGAGTGATTCCTTTTTTAATGTACAACAAATAGAAAATTGAAATATTTATTAAATACAAAACAAATTGTTCTATTCTATTTCATATTTTCATTATCAATTTCTCACTATTATGTGTGTCTCGTACTTTGAATTTATTTTAAGAATTCAATTAAGTTGAATTCTAAGCACGAGAAAATGGATTATTTCGTTAAAAAAATCAATTACTTAATTTTGAATGTTCGAAACACATAAAATTGAATTAAAATATCCATGTTTAATTAAGAAAAGGGAAAAGAGGGAGAAAAAAAAGGAAGAAGACATAACCAGCTGATTAAATAGTGTTTAACTGAGAAGGATGAGATTACTATTCTGAGAATCAGATCAAATAAGTTGATTCAACCAGTGAAGAATTATGATTTGATTAGCCCCCAAAAAAAATAAAAATATAGCTGAACCAAGCAAGACCAATTAAATGGATTCCAAAATGGGTCTATAATTCTATATATACAAACACAACACAATTATATTTTACATAATTTCTTTACGCATACAAAAATGATAAATTAATAAAAATGAGGAATCAAACATGAAGAAAGTTCCTAAAATAAAACAAGTATTAAAATAAAGGCTAAAGATATTTTTAGTCCTGTAACTTTACACAATGTTTCTTTTAATCTGTTAACTTTAAAAAGTAAAATTTTAATCATTTAATCCTAAAAGTGTTAACAAAAAATAATGATATTGAGTTCTTGAATGCTGATAAAACATTACTAAATACTAATATATTAAGTTTAATATTCAAAACAACCATGATTGCTACAAAAAATCATCATTTAAGACTAACAATTTTGGGATTAAATGATTAAAAGTATACTTTTTAAAGTTAAGAGAATAAATTAAAACTTTACACCAAGGTAAAAAAACCGGACCGGACCGGCCGGTTCAACCGGAAAACCGGTGAACCGGTCTTCAGTCTGGTCTGGTTTGCTTATTAGACCGGATATGAAATGAACCGGTAACAAACCGGTTTTAAACCGGGTAACTGCCGGTTGAAGTGGTTTGTCCGGTTTCTTCTTTTTTTCATGTTCCAGAGAGGAAGAAGAGAAAAAGGAGGAGAGTGACAGTAAAAAATTTTAGATTTGACAAAAACATATGAAAGCAAAGAGGAGGAAGACCAGAACCAGAGGGAGAGACAAAAAAGGAGAGTAGCTTGCTGATTGTTTCCGTAGAGAGCCACCTCTGTGCTGTGTTTTGCTTACTGAAATCCATCGAAGAAGTGAGTTTTTCAGAGAGAGCTGGTGAGTTTTTCGGAGAGAGGCGGAGGAAGAAGAGAAAAATGCTAGAGCATAATTCTAAAAAAAACAGAGAGAGAGGAGAACGAAGGCTATCATGTCTTGGTCTTGGATAATATCAAAGTGAAAACTGAAAAGGTTGGTGCAGAGTGTTAATGACCCTATGTATGTATAGGTTCTACTTTGCAGACTTAGAATAACTTTTTCTCTCCCTTTTTCGTTTTTCCAAAGCCTGATATTTGATTTATTTTTTTCTCTCTCATGACATGTAAATAGAATATTATGTAATAATATATATAAAAAAAAAAGAACGTCTTTCCAAAACCTGATATTTGATTTAATTTTTTTTCTTTCATGACATGTAAATAGAATATTATGTAATAATATATATATATATATATATATATAAAAGAACATCTGGCAAAGGAAAAAGAGACCAATGAGTTTTTTTAATATATTACACATGCAATCCTTATGCCATCTAGGCATATTTTTAAATATTATTTTGATTTAAAAAATTTTATTATCCAATATTTTTATATCAAATATAATATTTTCAGTTATTTTGTTATTTGTTGTAACTAAACTATTATTTTATTTTCTCATATTTTGTTACAAATGATTATTAATATTGTTATGTTTTGTTATTGTCAATTAAATTATATTATTTTAATATGACCGGTTTGATCCGGTCCGACCTCAGTCTAACCCATTAACCCTTAACCCACTTCCTCAACTGGTTCAATATCCGGTCCGGTTTTTTGTTCCTTGCTTTACACAAAGTTAAAGGACCAAATGTATACTTTAACTTTTAATTAAAAATTAAAAAATTGTGAGAAAAATGAGCTAGCGCATTGAAGCCAGAGGTTAAGCAAACAAGCTGAAAAAGCTCACATCAAAACGATTAAATTATACGCAATTTTTTTTATAGTTCATTCAATTTGTTTTTTTAAAAAAAAAACATTTGAGAAGCTCGCATTAAATTAGGTTGGCTGAAAATGAGCCAACCGGATTTGCCATTGTTTTGGCTAGTTGATTGGTTACGTCTTGTTGAACCCAACCTAGATTACTTTTATTTTATTTTTTCAATAGGCACAGGTAGAGGTAATTCTGTTCGAGATACTGTCGGGCATTAGGCACCTCTCTTAACAATGATTCAAACCTAAGTTTACCATATTATGAAAGACTAATCTATTTCACTAGATCTAATTTCCATTGTGAGCCCAACCTATATTACTAGTTCTAATTGATTTCTAGTTCATTCAGAATCACAGTATTAAATTGTGAATCAATATTTTTAACACTTCAATGATTAGTCAGATTATAATAATTCAAAAATGAAAATTCAAGTTTCATATAAACAAAATGTGGTGGGGATTGTATGTTAGCCATCTAACCAGAGCCATTTATGCCTTATTATATGAAATAATAAATCAACAAATAATTAAACATAAAGACTAGAATGAAAAAGTGGACTAACCAAGACAACTTGAGATACATAAGCCATGGCAAAGAGGAGAAGGAAGGCAAAGCGAAGAGCTGCAATGTTACTCATAATGGCTCAAATCTGTGTTTCACTTTCTTCAACTAACTTGCTGCATTTCATTAGTTCTTAACTTACTATATATGAGAAAAGGAGAGGGGTACAAATGTCATTTTGATGTCCAGATATATTCTACTAGTTCAACTTTAATTGAATTAATTAGTTTGGGTTATTTAATGCCATTAAATGAGGTATGTCCGTTAATACCAGATATGGACAGTAGAAATATTAATTAAAAGCTCCACATTTATATATTGACCATGTAAAAGCCACAACTAAAATCTAGATAAAGCCACCCACTTATATAAATATCAGGAAAAAAATAACTAACTCGCGTGTTTTATGGAATTTATAATACTAGTAAGCACGCATTTGAAGGGAATTTAATATCAAGTATAAGATTCTTAATTTATTGAATTTAATAGAATAAAGTGATTGGATCAGAGCATAGTCAACCTTATTTTGAACTGTTCCAAATTTATTTTGTTTTATTTTATGTTGTTCTTAGAATTTTATTTTCCTTTTAATTTTTTAAGGCAAAAGGCCAATCCACTTCTCTCTCTCTTTTTTTTTACAATTTCTTTTTAATATTCATGAAAGTTATTGGATTCTTTACTACCTTTCAAATGTAATACACTCACGCTGCAAGTCAAAATATATCAATTAGAGATCAATGTAAAATAATTTATCATCACAATTATATCTAATATTGACGTTGTTTTATGCTTGTGGCGTTGAATCGCATATATGCGATATTAGGCGAGACAGTTATTCTCCACCGCAGAATGTGAGATGTGGATGTGATAGTGCAATTGTAGTTGGAAGCCTGTGGAAACTGACTTTTGTGATTGTTTGATTTTGATGATATTTAATTTTCCTCCTTAAAATGTTCTTGAAAACCTCTTGTGCGCACCTTTACCCTTTTTCCCCCGCATGCACTGTTCTATACTGAGTAGTGCTAGACTCACTCCTCTCTTATGGTTATACTTCATAAACTTATGGAGTATATTATAGTAAATTGGTGTGCCTTGCGAGATCTTTTGATATTTTGACTAACATGATAGTTTCAAAATTCAATGTGCAATGTAGGTAATGTGGTAGCCTGGGCATTCAAAAAGTTATTTTCTCTTGATTGCTTCTCTAATTGGGATTTTAAACATTTTTAGTTCAATTAGCATTAATTTTTATTATTGTGAGACCATTTTTCTAAAAGTTGGTATTAATTATTTAGGCTTCCTATGCTAAGTACAATTATTTCGTTTTACCTATGCAGCGGCCACAACTTTGTTTAGGTCATGTATGAATGATTAGTTGAGAAGGTTAGTTGTGAGAAGAAACTGAATGACTGATTAAAATCAATGTCTTGTACAAGATGCACCATTATAAATTTAGGACCAATTAACTGGAGCTAGAAGCAATATTAGGTTCCAAAATATGTAATTCATTCATTCGTATCCTTGATTTCCGTTCATGCCCATAGCTAACAGCAGAAGCTGAAGGAAAGAGAGAGAGAAGAAAGTGTTAAGATTGTGTCATTTGAGATAGCAATGCAAGAACCGAGAGAGTGAATCCCCCAAGTCAAATATCAAGCATTAATTGGAATTTTGAAATGTTAGTATTTTCACAATATTGCCCCTTAAGAAGTGGGAAAAAAATCACGTCAGCCAATCACCTCCACTGCTGCCACCAGCAACCCTCATAGGCGGCTGGAACTTAAACGCCAATGGCCACCCTGTGGGCAATTAGGATTTCTTGGGGTGAATGGTAAATGTGGGTTTCTATTCTTGGATTCTAAAAATGTTATATCCATTGAGCCACAAACAATTTGGTTAAGATAGTGCCACTGCCACATAATGTATAAAATAACTATCAAGCTTCAAATATTCAAACAACAGTTGGTTACAACACTTCATTTGTTATTTATTAAATTTCATTTCAAGATAATTTAATGAAGCGACGCAAATATCCTAAAAGAGTGGCCTTTTAAACTAAATTATTTAAACGTGAAATTTGTTAAAATGTGTTGTCATTTGCTAGATAAGAATAATGATTAGCTAACAAAATATAGTGAATAATAAAGTGTCATAAATGTCTTGAAAGAATGACTTTTCAATTATTCTTTTTTTTTTAAGTTTGTATTGACAACTGAAAGAGCAGTGGTTGGCAACTTAGGGTGCAAGAATTGACAACTATCACGGTAGGTTTGACAAACTAGCCGCGATAGTTGTCAATCCTTGCACCCTAAGTTGCCAATCACTGCTCTTTCAGTTGTCAATACAAACTTAAAAAAAACAGAAAGGTAATTTGGTAATTAAAAAAATAAAATTTATTGCAAAAAGGTCCCTTGGGACTTCAGAATAATTTCATGATTTCAAGGAACTTTTCTGTATTTGATTCACTTGGGTGGGACCTAATTGAAATTCTTCCTTAAATTATTCAATTGTGAAATCTTGTAAATGGATACAATGAATAGTCAATGGAGTGCAATGGCTAATGAAGTTAATTCCCTCTTCTTTTCATAGATCAATTTTAGATTGATTGGCTGGCAATGTGTTCTTCTACTTTTTAGATGGGTATTCAAAATATAATAAAGTGCTCTTAAAGATCAATAGAAAATGACATTCACTTGTTTTTATGGCACTTTTGCCTTTAATAGAAGGATGCCTTTTGGGTTGTGCAATACATCTGCCACCTTCCAGAGATGTATGTTGAGTATATTCATTAGTATGATTTAGGACATAGTGAAAGTGTTCATGGATGACCTCTTGGTATTGAGTGCATCATTTAAGGAGCATTTGATAAACTTGAATAGAGTGTTGAAGAGATGTGAAGGGACAAATTTGGTGTTGAATTGGGAGAGGTTTTCATTTTATGGTTATTGACGGCATATTTCTTGGGAATAAAAGCTTCTAAAAAGGGTAAATGTTGATAAGGCTAAAACTTTAGTGATTGAACTACTTTCCTAATGTCAAAGCTATGGGAAGTTTTTTGGGCCATGTTGGATTCTATTAGTGGTTCATCAAAGACTTCTCCAAAATTTCAAAGCACTTTTCACAATTACTCGAAAAAGACACCTCTTTCAACTTTAGTGAAGAGTGTATGAAGGCTTTTGAAAAGCTCAAGAGAAGATTGATTTCAACTGTAACATCCTAAGTTTTATCAGGTTTTAATAGCCTCTTTTGGGTTGATTTTGAAGATAGATTAGCAATTTAATCTTGATCTTGGTGTTTGGGTTGAATTTGAGGTATGTTGGAGGAATAGGTGGACGTACCCCTCACAGGGTATGTTTGCCGCGGCACACAAGGAGTTTTAGAGGGGAGTGTCTTCTCGGGAAGGTTTGGCCGCGGCGAAGTCTTGGGGACGCCGCGGCGAAGTTGTTCAGGTGAGCGAGGTTTCCCTCTCGGGAAGGTCTCGCCGCGGCGAAGGTAGGGGTAAGCCGTGGCGAAGGTTTTCTAGGCGAGCGAGAGTTTCCTTTCGGGAAGCTTTCGCCGCGGCGAATATTGGAGTTCGCTGCGGCGAAGTGGGGTTTTCAGGCGAGTAATCCCTCTCGGGATTAGTTCGCCGCGGCGAAGATTAGAGTTCGCCGCGGCGAAAGGTCCCGAATCTATATAGTCGCGGGAGGGGTTCAGTGTGCGAAAATTAGAAAATCTGAAGGAGGAGAGAGGAGCTCTGCTAGGGTTTCGAATTTTGGCTTGGAGGGGCATTTCTAAGGATCCATTATCTCAAGTAAGTGACTTTAACCTCTAATTTACTTTCTTTTTTGGAATTTCTGAGGATTTTTAGTGGAACCCTAGGATTTTCTAAGTTGTGATGGAACTGAGGTTTTTGACCGATTGTTTTGAGTTTAATTGCTTGCTTTGGGTTAGTCTAAGTTTTTAATCGGTGTAGTTTTCTTGGATTTAAAGAATCTTGAATTTTTGGAGTTAGGGTTTATGGAAATAGATGATTTGGGATTGAGGATGACAATGTAGAGGTTGATTCTGAGTTTTGTGAATTGGGTTATGTTAAGGAGGGTTAAATTGGATGTTTAATCGGTTTAGATTTGTTGTTGGAACCTTAATTGCTCGAATGGGATGTTTGGGTATAGAATTCCTATAGTGGGTCCTTGAGGTTATGAATTTTAATTGATGTTTGGAAAGGAATTAAGGTTTAATGGATTAGTATGACTTTGGAGTGTTGCCTTGATAGATATATCCTTTGAGTTGGGTAGAGTTTTGGTGGGAGATAGGAATTTTGTGTCCCCAAGTGTTGTTTTGACCATATTATTAGTTTGAAAGCTAATATATGATGGTTGTGTGTTTGTGTGCTTGTGTAGACCGGTTGTGAGTCTTGGTGGTGCACGGGGCCACATTGTCGGTTTGTTATTCCTTGCTCAGGCGAGAGGTAACCACTTTCCAATCCTTAGTACTTGCTTCTGTGGTATTGTGAGTAGATTTGTGTTTTGTGCTCCAAGTAGTAATTGTGTTCAAACTATATGTTGTATATAAAAAGGGAAAACCGTCTTGTGGGGTTTGATTGATGATGAATGAAATCTTGAAATTGTGCAGGATATGCCACTGAATGAAGTTCTTATGAGATGTTCAATTACTATTTGATTATGATTTGAGCATGATGCATGATTCGGGAATTGGTGAGAGTTTTTGATAGTTACTACCACGTGGTAAGGCCTCCATTAATGCATGATGGTTGGCTTAGTACGTCCCCCATAGTGAGGGATAGGCCTTTTGGCTCCCTACGTCTCCCAGAGTGAGGGATAGGCCTTTTATGGCTCCTTACGTCCCCCATAGTGAGGGATAGGCCGGGTTCGGCTCCTGAAAATCCCCGAAGTGAGGGATTTGGTTGATGGGATTGCATCATTGCACTTGCATAACTTGTTGTGGCTATCTTGTTATCATATTATTTGTAAACTGCCCCACTTGACACCTCACGAGCACTATTTAGTAGTACCTAGTATTGGAAAGGTTGGTTACTGGGACTTTGTCTCACCCGTGGTTTACAATGTTTTCAGGTGAAGGTTCTCGGCGAGGGCCATCGGGAAGAGACGCAGAGGCTTGAGCTTGGTTAGCTTTAGGCCTCTAGCACTGGTATATGTATGGCTAGTATATATTGCCACAATTAGGACTACTTTTGAAAATATTTTGATTGCCCGGCTTTATGGTAAACCAGAGGAAGTGTATCTTCTCACTTGTAATTGGCCGGAGGCCTTTTCTATTGTTTGTAGAACTTTGATTTATGTTGTTGGAAACTATTTATGTGGGCTGATGTAGATGTGTTTTGTTACCCGGGCTGGAGGCTCGGAGGCCCAGTGGATATGAATGAATGATTTTAGTTGCATGCAACGGATTACGGGTTGACCCGAGTTTGAAAGTCAATTTCTAAAAATATGAAATTTTCCTTCTACTATGGTAGCTTATTTTAACAGATTTCCTTTTCTACCATAGTAGTGGTTTTGTGACGAGTTATAATGTTTTGAGGTTAAAGGGTCTTACAAATTGGTATTCAAAGCCGGTTTGTTTCTTTGAAATTGTTTCTTTTCCTAATGGCAATATACATACTTCATACATACCTTCCCTCTTTGTTTTGTGTTTCCTTTCTTCTTTACTAATGAGGGTTTCCATCCTTAGTTGGGGAGAGGAAGGATGGTACGGACACGTCAAACAGATCCAGCCGGTAATGGACCGCCTCAAGAGAATGAGGCTTTTCTGAGACAAATGAGGGAGATGATGACAGCGGTGGTGGATGAAAGGTTGAGGAAGTTTGAAGAAGACTTCACAAGGAAGCACCAAGAGTTGGTCAATCAATAGGACCGAGAGAATGAGGTGACCATGGAGGCACAAGGAGAAGGAGGAAGGGGGTTTAGAGGTGGTGATCGAGCTGGAGATTTACCTCAGAGGGAGGAGTATCGAGCAGCTAGCCAAGGAGGAGATACTTCAGAGGGAGTGATTTACCCTCCGCTACTGAATGACATCACCAAGGTATGGAGAGAGGTGCATCGTCATGATCTTCCGCAGTTCAAGGGAAGTTTGGAACAGTCAGATGCAGAGAAGTGGATTGAGCGGATGGAGACAATCTTTACTGCTGTTCCTTGTCTTTCCCCGCTCAAGGTACAAGTGGCGGTTACCTATCTGGTGGAGCAAGCAAGGCATTGGTGGGATAGTGCAAGACCTTCTGATATATCTCAGTTGGACTGGGATACCTTCAAGCGGATGTTCTATGATCACTTCTTTCCGAAGGAGTTGCGAATGGAAAAGCAATTCCTATTCTACTCCTTGAAGCAGGGCGAGATGCACGAGGATCAGTTTATCACAAGGTTTATAGATTTGGCAAAGTATGTGCCCAGGCAGACGGAAGATCATTCACTCTGGTTAGCTCAACAATTGATGAACTGTGCAAGGCCGGAGTTGAAACAGCAGTTGGCCTTGTTAGAGGTCAAGACCTTTGAGGAGATGTGTGTGAAGCTGCGGGTTGCGGCTAGAAGGACAAGAGAGGTGGTAGAGGCAAAGAGGGCTGAGAATCAAGCTAGAGCAGTCTGTTATCCTGGTCCTACAGGAGGAGTGGGGAAGAGGAGTCAATACAGCTCTGGGAGCTCGAGCAGCTCAGGGAGAAACAGGAACCAAGGGCAGAATCAGAGGATGAACGCTCAGAGGGGCTTTATGCAAAGGCGCCAGAATCCAAACAATCAAGCTGGCAGGGGACAGGGCTCCCGTCGAGATTCATCAGTGACCACCCCGAGTGTTACTGGACCGTGCCCCAGATGCGGGGGTAGGCATGCGGGGCAATACTAGGAGTGCTTTCGATGCCACCGGTGGGGACATATTGCCAGAAACTGTCCAGAGAGTCAGCCGACACCTCAAGCTGGCCGTTCTATTGTTCCAGGACGTGTCTATGCGATGACAAATGAGGAGGCTTCTGCATCTCCAAACTTGATTCGAGGTAACATTCTACTTGAGGGACATGTTATTTCTGCTTTGTTTGACTTGGGTGCTACGCACTCCTTTATTTCTGTGGACTGTGCTCAGAAGTTGAGCTTGCCTGTGGTTGAGCTACCTTATGACTTAAGAGTGTCTACTCCTGTTGGAGTCACTGTCGTAACTGGAAGAGCGTGTCTAGAGCTTGCACTTCAGTTTGAGAATCGAGATTCTACAATAGATTTGTTTTGTCTACCTCTGAAAGATATCGACGTGATTATTGGCATGAACTGGTTAATGGCCAATGGAGCAATCCTTGATTGTAAAAGGAGATTGGTGACAATTCCGGTAGGTGCCTTATGTGCTGAGATGTCAAGTGGTCCAGTTTTGTTGTCAGCTGCTCAAGTAGAGAAGGCGGTGAGGAAAGGGTGCCAGGCCTTCATTGTCTTCTTTTCAATTAGTGAGGATGAGGCAGGAGGAATTGAACAGATAGCTGTGGTGAGGGACTACCCCGAAGTGTTTTCGGATGAGGTTGCAGGACTACCTCCAGAGCGAGAAGTAGAGTTCTCCATCGAGTTGGTTCCGGGAACCACCCCAATCTCCAAGGCTCCCTATAGAATGTCTCCTTCAGAATTGGTCGAGTTGAAAAAGCAGCTAGAAGAATTGCTAGAAAAGGGACTTATCCGACCGAGTGTGTCACTGTGGGGATCGCCGGTTTTGTTTGTGAGGAAGAAAGATGGTAGCTTGAGGCTGTGTATCGACTACCGACAGTTGAACAAGGTCACAATCAAGAACAAGTACCCGTTGCCTAGAATTGATGACCTATTGGACCAATTAGTCGGAGCATCAGTTTTCTCTAAGATTGATCTGAGATCAGGATACCATCAGTTGAGGGTACGAGCAGAGGACATTGCGAAAATGGCCTTTCGAACTCATTACGGACATTATGAGTTTTTGGTGATGCCTTTTGGACTGACAAATGCTCCAGCTGTCTTTATGGACTACATGAATCGGATCTTCCGACCTTATTTGGACAGATTTGTGGTAGTATTCATCAATGACATTCTGATTTATTCTAGAAGTGAGGAGGAACATCGAGAGCATCTTCACATCGCACTACGGATATTGAGGGATCACCAGTTGTATGCTAAGCTGTCAAAGTGCGAGTTTTGGCTAAAAGAAGTGAAGTTCTTGGGTCATGTGGTGTCAGCTCAAGAGTAGCAGTGGATCCTAACAAGGTGGACGCGGTACTTAAGTGGGAAGTCCCTAGATCGGTAACTGAGGTGCGGAGTTTTGTGGGATTAGCTGGATACTATTGAGGTTCATCCAAGGCTTTTCTCAGATTGCAATGCCATTGACTAAGTTAACCAAGAAGGATCAACCGTTTGTTTGGACGGAGAAATGTGAATCAGCGTTCCAAGAGCTGAAGACCAAGTTGACTACAACTCCAATGCTTACTCTTCTAATCCCCGGAGTACCTTATGTTCTTTACACCGATGCGTCACTAAAGGGTTTGGGTTGTGTGCTAATGCAGAACAAGAAGGTGGTGGCATATGCTTCCAGGCAGCTGAGGCCACATGAGGAAAACTACCCAACCCATGACTTGGAGTTAGCAGCAGTAGCAGTAGTTTTTGCACTAAAGATCTGGAGCATTATCTGTATGGCTCCCAGTTCGAAGTCTTCAGTGACCATAAAAGTCTGAAATATTTGGTGGATTAGAAAGAGTTGAACAACGACAGCGTCGTTAGATGGAGTTCCTAAAGGACTATGATTTGAGATTAAGTATCATCCTGGAAAAGCAAATGTGGTAGCGGATGCTCTGAGTAGAAAGGCAGTGCATGTGTTTTGTATAAGCTTAAAGGAACAATTCTTGCTCGAGGAGTTATTAGAGATCCCAATTGTACCATCGGAGCAGGCTACTTTATGTGCAGTGCTCGGAGATTATGAATTCTATCAGGATTTACGAGCAGCTCAATGGGAAGATGACCAGTTGGCAAAGATTCGGGTAGAATTGGAGGATGGCCCAGTACGGGACTATGAACTTGGAGATATGGGCATCCTGAAGTATAAGAACTGAATTTGTGTTCCCAGGACGAGGAGATTAAAAGAACTATCCTAAGGAGGCTCATCGAAGCCGTTACGCCATCCACCCCGGTGCAACCAAGATGTACCATGACCTAAAGCAACAGTATTGGTGGCCCAACATAAAGAAGGAGTTGACTGACTTCGTACTTCGGTGTTTAACTTGCTAGAAGGTTAAGATAGAGCATCAACGACCTAGAGGTTTGTTACAAGGGCTAGAAATTCCTCAGTGGAAGTGGGACAGCATCTCCATAGACTTCATTGTAGGTTTGCCAAGGACACCCGAAGGGTATGATGCTATTTGGGTGGTGGTGGACAGATTGACAAAATCTGCTCACTTTTTACCCTATAAAGTCAATTATACCTTGGAGAGAATGGCCAAGTTGTATATGGATGAAATCGTCAGGCTTCATGGTGTTCCGTCGAGTATAGTCTCGGACCGAGATTCGTGCTTTACTTCTAACTTTTGGAAGGCGGTGAATGCGGCTTTGGGTACTAAGTTGAATTCAGTACGGAATATCACCCACAGACCGATGGACAGACCGGCAAGAGGACAATTCAGACGCTAGAGGATATGTTGAGAGCATGTGCCATTGAATTCAAGGGAAGTTGGATTGATCACCTACCCTTAACTGAGTTTGCCTACAACAACAGCTACCATACCAGCATCCAGATGGCCCCTTATGAAGCACTCTATGGCCAGAAGTGTCGATCGCCTCTTTGTTGGACGGAACTGAGTGAAAGAACGGTTTTAGGACCAGACTTGGTAGATGCCACCACGAGAAGATTGAGGTCATCAAGCAGAAGTTGTTGACCGCTCAGAGCCGGCAAAAGAGTTATGCTGATAGGAGGAGGAGACCATTGGAATTTTGTGAGGGTGACCACGTGTTTTTGAGAGTCACGCCGACTACTGGTATTGGGAGGTCCATTAAAGTGAGAAAGCTATCTCCTAGATTTCTTGGACCCTTTGAAATTCTGGAGAGAATTGGAGAAGTAGCCTATCGAGTTTCTTTGGCACCGCACCTGTCCAACGTACATGATGTGTTCCATGTGTCCCAACTAAAGAAGTACCACCTTATCCGTCTCACATCTTAGAGCCTGAGGAGGTGGAGTTGGATGACAACCTAACTTACCAGGCTGAACCGGAAAGAATCCTTGATGTGAAGGACAAGCAATTGAGGAATAAGACCATTCGATTGGTGAAAGTCTTCTGGAAGGGCATGAGTCCTGGTGATGCCACCTGGGAGACAGAGGAAAAGATATGACGTGATTACCCTCGTTTGTTTTCTTAGTAAGTGT
>NW_021636704.1:0-55691 GCF_004799145.2 Neltuma alba
AAAATTAAAAAATATTTAAAATATCATAATGGAACAAAATAACTGATTTACTCATGAGCCATCTCATTAGATTTTAATTCGTTTTAATCTCCAGTAATTGACTGTTTGTTTTTCACGAAAGTTCGGTTTTTAGTATCTTGTCAATAACACATTTAAAAATAAAAAAAAGACACAGTATAACAAACCGACCATTTTATAAAACGGGCATCAGAGTTTAAGAGAAAAAAAGTATTATTTGAAATAATAAAATAAGAAAAAATTTAGTCAAAGTAATAATATCATTTGCGACAACATATTTGAGATAACATTATTAGTTATTTGTTATAAATGTATGTAATTTTTATTAAAATATATTTTCTATGCACTGTAGCTACTCTTAATGGAAATCTTCTTACTACGTGCTATCAATATAGGTAGTTAAAAAAAAAAATTATAAATTTGGAAGATAAAATTAATTCAGATCTTATGTTTAAAATCAAAACAAACCCTTGTCTCTATTTGGCATGAGGAATCGGCCGAAGGCAGGGGATAGGAGCAAAAATTGAATAAGCACGACTTAAAATATTAAAGAAGTGGAGTTAAACTTTTAATTAATTTTTTCTTATTCTTTATTTATCAAAATTTCACAACCTCAGTACTTATGCAATTTTTCAAATTAAGCTCACTAAAATTTTTCCTCTTCTCCAATCCCCTCATGGCTAATACCAAACACAGGGTAACTCTTATATTTAATATTGTAGGTAATAATTTTTTTAAATATATACAAATTAGTTATAAAATAATTCAAATTTAATTCAGAAAAATTCCCTAACCTTAGAATATCCTCGAAGCATGTAGTAACTATTTCACCCTATATAAACTAAGGCATTGCTTTATTTCTTGTTTGGAAAAAATTTTGTCTAAAAGCCAAAAAAAAAAAACTTGCTTGATGGTTGATTTTAAATTAAATGTTTGTTAAAAAATTCGTTTTACAAAATAAAAAAAATTAAAAATAACTACATGTTTTCTATTTCTTTATTCTGCTTTTTTCACTTTTTCTGATTCCTCCAATTCTCCATTATTGCTACAGTCTTCACCCTCTCTCTTGTCATCTCTTAATTTTTCAGGTTGGTTTCAAATAAGTTTTATGTTTTTTTTTTTTCGAATGCAACTTTTTAGAATAATCATCCAAATATAAAATTTTTTTATTGTCTAAACTTGTTTTACAAAAACGATTTTATAAAGCTATTACTACAAAAAAAAAAAAACATAGTCAAATAAGCCCTAAACTTTTATTATAAAGAAGCAATACTACGCTACATGAGTAACATATTTAAAGTTCACAATATTTATTTTGGGAAATTGGCGATAATTAAGAACACTTATTAATTACGGGCACTTGGGTTTTCCATGTTTGCTCATCCAGTTGTTGTAGCATGGACACTCTTCTTTGTGACCATACGTTCCTGATGGTACACACAGACATTTCTTGCAACATAAGTTGCAGTAGAACAAACATCTGTTTCTGTGGGAAGTCTTTGAACAACGATAACTGCATGCACTTGGACATTCTGTTGAATGAAAATCAATTAATTAGAATTTTGCGCATCATTAATATATAATCGATCAAAACTAATTACTTCTCCAGTCATTAATATACGATATAATAAACTAATTTGAGTAGACTAAAAATGTTAATTAAATTAGTTATTGCGATATTTTTTTTAAAATACCCTAATCATTTTCTTAATTCTCTCCCTCCCTTTCTTACTTGATTATTGTTAAGGAAATATCGATAGGGTTACTTTGAAAAAAAATTGATAAACATGTAAAATAAGTCTTATATATAGGACTATTAATATCAAATCTTAAATTAGATTTTATATTAAGGACTGAAAGAGTACGATCTTGATATGAAGATATATGATTAAAAATATGTCAAATTACATAAACCTTCCCCAAAGTCTGAATCATGTATTAGCATCTCCCTTAACCTTCAAACTTACTAATTAACCCCATTTATGCAGATATCTCTAATACTCCTCCGGTCCTAATTATAAGACCCAATTGACTTATTTGAGGAGATTAAGGAAGTAAGTTAAGTTGGTTATTTATAATAAATAAGTGTTGTCATTCCTAAAATATCCTTGCTAATTAAGTATATTGGCTAAAACTATCATTATTAGAAGGATTATCTTGAAAAAAAAATGCATAAATATAAGAGACAAAATGGATTGGGTCTTATAATTATGACCAAATAAAAAGTCAAATTGGGTCTTATAATAAGGACCGGAGGAGTATATCAGTTTTGCACCCCCTTGAAGTTTATTTTGTTTCTATGCATATAACTCCTTCAAACTTTAAATTATATGCAGATAAATCTCTTAAACTTTAATCCATTTACAGATATATAAATGATGAACAAAATAATAGTATGTGAGTTATTTTCATAAATATAAAAGTCAGGTTTATTGTAAAATTTTAAATATTAGGAAGGTCATTTATGCATGACATAAAGTTCATGGCTTTTGTATAGTTCACCCTTAATAATATTATGAATTTGGGAAGTAAAATTAAAATTGAATAGCGTTAGCATACATACGTTCTGGGCGAAGTGATCCTTCTCCACCAGCCTGAAAATTATGATAATAGAGAAAGGGAAAATAAAATTACTCTGAGCTCATAAGATGAAAATGAAATAAAAAAAAAAAGTCCGGAATTGTTACAAATGGTTGGTAAGAAGAATAAGAGTGATTCCTTTTTTAATGTACAACAAATAGAAAATTGAAATATTTATTAAATACAAAACAAATTGTTCTATTCTATTTCATATTTTCATTATCAATTTCTCACTATTATGTGTGTCTCGTACTTTGAATTTATTTTAAGAATTCAATTAAGTTGAATTCTAAGCACGAGAAAATGGATTATTTCGTTAAAAAAATCAATTACTTAATTTTGAATGTTCGAAACACATAAAATTGAATTAAAATATCCATGTTTAATTAAGAAAAGGGAAAAGAGGGAGAAAAAAAAGGAAGAAGACATAACCAGCTGATTAAATAGTGTTTAACTGAGAAGGATGAGATTACTATTCTGAGAATCAGATCAAATAAGTTGATTCAACCAGTGAAGAATTATGATTTGATTAGCCCCCAAAAAAAATAAAAATATAGCTGAACCAAGCAAGACCAATTAAATGGATTCCAAAATGGGTCTATAATTCTATATATACAAACACAACACAATTATATTTTACATAATTTCTTTACGCATACAAAAATGATAAATTAATAAAAATGAGGAATCAAACATGAAGAAAGTTCCTAAAATAAAACAAGTATTAAAATAAAGGCTAAAGATATTTTTAGTCCTGTAACTTTACACAATGTTTCTTTTTAATCTGTTAACTTTAAAAAGTAAAATTTTAATCATTTAATCCTAAAAGTGTTAACAAAAAATAATGATATTGAGTTCTTGAATGCTGATAAAACATTACTAAATACTAATATATTAAGTTTAATATTCAAAACAACCATGATTGCTACAAAAAATCATCATTTAAGACTAACAATTTTGGGATTAAATGATTAAAAGTATACTTTTTAAAGTTAAGAGAATAAATTAAAACTTTACACCAAGGTAAAAAAAACCGGACCGGACCGGCCGGTTCAACCGGAAAACCGGTGAACCGGTCTTCAGTCTGGTCTGGTTTGCTTATTAGACCGGATATGAAATGAACCGGTAACAAACCGGTTTTAAACCGGGTAACTGCCGGTTGAAGTGGTTTGTCCGGTTTCTTCTTTTTTTCATGTTCCAGAGAGGAAGAAGAGAAAAAGGAGGAGAGTGACAGTAAAAAATTTTAGATTTGACAAAAACATATGAAAGCAAAGAGGAGGAAGACCAGAACCAGAGGGAGAGACAAAAAAGGAGAGTAGCTTGCTGATTGTTTCCGTAGAGAGCCACCTCTGTGCTGTGTTTTGCTTACTGAAATCCATCGAAGAAGTGAGTTTTTCAGAGAGAGCTGGTGAGTTTTTCGGAGAGAGGCGGAGGAAGAAGAGAAAAATGCTAGAGCATAATTCTAAAAAAAACAGAGAGAGAGGAGAACGAAGGCTATCATGTCTTGGTCTTGGATAATATCAAAGTGAAAACTGAAAAGGTTGGTGCAGAGTGTTAATGACCCTATGTATGTATAGGTTCTACTTTGCAGACTTAGAATAACTTTTTCTCTCCCTTTTTCGTTTTTCCAAAGCCTGATATTTGATTTATTTTTTTCTCTCTCATGACATGTAAATAGAATATTATGTAATAATATATATATAAAAAAAAAGAACGTCTTTCCAAAACCTGATATTTGATTTAATTTTTTTCTTTCATGACATGTAAATAGAATATTATGTAATAATATATATATATATATATATATATAAAGAACATCTGGCAAAGGAAAAAGAGACCAATGAGTTTTTTTAATATATTACACATGCAATCCTTATGCCATCTAGGCATATTTTTAAATATTATTTTGATTTAAAAAATTTTATTATCCAATATTTTTATATCAAATATAATATTTTCAGTTATTTTGTTATTTGTTGTAACTAAATTATTATTTTATTTTCTCATATTTTGTTACAAATGATTATTAATATTGTTATGTTTTGTTATTGTCAATTAAATTATATTATTTTAATATGACCGGTTTGATCCGGTCCGACCTCAGTCTAACCCATTAACCCTTAACCCACTTCCTCAACTGGTTCAATATCCGGTCCGGTTTTTTGTTCCTTGCTTTACACAAAGTTAAAGGACCAAATGTATACTTTAGCTTTTAATTAAAAATTAAAAAATTGTGAGAAAAATGAGCCAGCGCATTGAAGCCAGAGGTTAAGCAAACAAGCTGAAAAAGCTCACATCAAAACGATTAAATTATACGCAATTTTTTTTATAGTTCATTCAATTTGTTTTTTTAAAAAAAAAAACATTTGAGAAGCTCGCATTAAATTAGGTTGGCTGAAAATGAGCCAACCGGATTTGCCATTGTTTTGGCTAGTTGATTGGTTACGTCTTGTTGAACCCAACCTAGATTACTTTTATTTTATTTTTTCAATAGGCACAGGTAGAGGTAATTCTGTTCGAGATACTGTCGGGCATTAGGCACCTCTCTTAACAATGATTCAAACCTAAGTTTACCATATTATGAAAGACTAATCTATTTCACTAGATCTAATTTCCATTGTGAGCCCAACCTATATTACTAGTTCTAATTGATTTCTAGTTCATTCAGAATCACAGTATTAAATTGTGAATCAATATTTTTAACACTTCAATGATTAGTCAGATTATAATAATTCAAAAATGAAAATTCAAGTTTCATATAAACAAAATGTGGTGGGGATTGTATGTTAGCCATCTAACCAGAGCCATTTATGCCTTATTATATGAAATAATAAATCAACAAATAATTAAACATAAAGACTAGAATGAAAAAGTGGACTAACCAAGACAACTTGAGATACATAAGCCATGGCAAAGAGGAGAAGGAAGGCAAAGCGAAGAGCTGCAATGTTACTCATAATGGCTCAAATCTGTGTTTCACTTTCTTCAACTAACTTGCTGCATTTCATTAGTTCTTAACTTACTATATATGAGAAAAGGAGAGGGGTACAAATGTCATTTTGATGTCCAGATATATTCTACTAGTTCAACTTTAATTGAATTAATTAGTTTGGGTTATTTAATGCCATTAAATGAGGTATGTCCGTTAATACCAGATATGGACAGTAGAAATATTAATTAAAAGCTCCACATTTATATATTGACCATGTAAAAGCCACAACTAAAATCTAGATAAAGCCACCCACTTATATAAATATCAGGAAAAAAATAACTAACTCGCGTGTTTTATGGAATTTATAATACTAGTAAGCACGCATTTGAAGGGAATTTAATATCAAGTATAAGATTCTTAATTTATTGAATTTAATAGAATAAAGTGATTGGATCAGAGCATAGTCAACCTTATTTTGAACTGTTCCAAATTTATTTTGTTTTATTTTATGTTGTTCTTAGAATTTTATTTTCCTTTTAATTTTTTAAGGCAAAAGGCCAATCCACTTCTCTCTCTCTTTTTTTTTTACAATTTCTTTTTAATATTCATGAAAGTTATTGGATTCTTTACTACCTTTCAAATGTAATACACTCACGCTGCAAGTCAAAATATATCAATTAGAGATCAATGTAAAATAATTTATCATCACAATTATATCTAATATTGACGTTGTTTTATGCTTGGGGCGTTGAATCGCATATATGCGATATTAGGCGAGACAGTTATTCTCCACCGCAGAATGTGAGATGTGGATGTGATAGTGCAATTGTAGTTGGAAGCCTGTGGAAACTGACTTTTGTGATTGTTTGATTTTGATGATATTTAATTTTCCTCCTTAAAATGTTCTTGAAAACCTCTTGTGCGCACCTTTACCCTTTTTCCCCCGCATGCACTGTTCTATACTGAGTAGTGCTAGACTCACTCCTCTCTTATGGTTATACTTCATAAACTTATGGAGTATATTATAGTAAATTGGTGTGCCTTGCGAGATCTTTTGATATTTTGACTAACATGATAGTTTCAAAATTCAATGTGCAATGTAGGTAATGTGGTAGCCTGGGCATTCAAAAAGTTATTTTCTCTTGATTGCTTCTCTAATTGGGATTTTAAACATTTTTAGTTCAATTAGCATTAATTTTTATTATTGTGAGACCATTTTTCTAAAAGTTGGTATTAATTATTTAGGCTTCCTATGCTAAGTACAATTATTTCGTTTTACCTATGCAGCGGCCACAACTTTGTTTAGGTCATGTATGAATGATTAGTTGAGAAGGTTAGTTGTGAGAAGAAACTGAATGACTGATTAAAATCAATGTCTTGTACAAGATGCACCATTATAAATTTAGGACCAATTAACTGGAGCTAGAAGCAATATTAGGTTCCAAAATATGTAATTCATTCATTCGTATCCTTGATTTCCGTTCATGCCCATAGCTAACAGCAGAAGCTGAAGGAAAGAGAGAGAGAAGAAAGTGTTAAGATTGTGTCATTTGAGATAGCAATGCAAGAACCGAGAGAGTGAATCCCCCAAGTCAAATATCAAGCATTAATTGGAATTTTGAAATGTTAGTATTTTCACAATATTGCCCCTTAAGAAGTGGGAAAAAAATCACGTCAGCCAATCACCTCCACTGCTGCCACCAGCAACCCTCATAGGCGGCTGGAACTTAAACGCCAATGGCCACCCTGTGGGCAATTAGGATTTCTTGGGGTGAATGGTAAATGTGGGTTTCTATTCTTGGATTCTAAAAATGTTATATCCATTGAGCCACAAACAATTTGGTTAAGATAGTGCCACTGCCACATAATGTATAAAATAACTATCAAGCTTCAAATATTCAAACAACAGTTGGTTACAACACTTCATTTGTTATTTATTAAATTTCATTTCAAGATAATTTAATGAAGCGACGCAAATATCCTAAAAGAGTGGCCTTTTAAACTAAATTATTTAAACGTGAAATTTGTTAAAATGTGTTGTCATTTGCTAGATAAGAATAATGATTAGCTAACAAAATATAGTGAATAATAAAGTGTCATAAATGTCTTGAAAGAATGACTTTTCAATTATTCTTTTTTTTTTAAGTTTGTATTGACAACTGAAAGAGCAGTGGTTGGCAATTTAGGATGCAAGAATTGACAACTATCACGGTAGGTTTGACAAACTAGCCGCGATAGTTGTCAATCCTTGCACCCTAAGTTGCCAATCACTGCTCTTTCAGTTGTCAATACAAACTTAAAAAAAACAGAAAGGTAATTTGGTAATTAAAAAAATAAAATTTATTGCAAAAAGGTCCCTTGGGACTTCAGAATAATTTCATGATTTCAAGGAACTTTTCTGTATTTGATTCACTTGGGTGGGACCTAATTGAAATTCTTCCTTAAATTATTCAATTGTGAAATCTTGTAAATGGATACAATGAATAGTCAATGGAGTGCAATGGCTAATGAAGTTAATTCCCTCTTCTTTTCATAGATCAATTTTAGATTGATTGGCTGGCAATGTGTTCTTCTACTTTTTAGATGGGTATTCAAAATATAATAAAGTGCTCTTAAAGATCAATAGAAAATGACATTCACTTGTTTTTATGGCACTTTTGCCTTTAATAGAAGGATGCCTTTTGGGTTGTGCAATACATCTGCCACCTTCCAGAGATGTATGTTGAGTATATTCATTAGTATGATTTAGGACATAGTGAAAGTGTTCATGGATGACCTCTTGGTATTGAGTGCATCATTTAAGGAGCATTTGATAAACTTGAATAGAGTGTTGAAGAGATGTGAAGGGACAAATTTGGTGTTGAATTAGGAGAGGTTTTCATTTTATGGTTATTGACGGCATATTTCTTGGGAATAAAAGCTTCTAAAAAGGGTAAATGTTGATAAGGCTAAAACTTTAGTGATTGAACTACTTTCCTAATGTCAAAGCTATGGGAAGTTTTTTGGGCCATGTTGGATTCTATTAGTGGTTCATCAAAGACTTCTCCAAAATTTCAAAGCACTTTTCACAATTACTCGAAAAAGACACCTCTTTCAACTTTAGTGAAGAGTGTATGAAGGCTTTTGAAAAGCTCAAGAGAAGATTGATTTCAACTGTAACATCCTAAGTTTTATCAGGTTTTAATAGCCTCTTTTGGGTTGATTTTGAAGATAGATTAGCAATTTAATCTTGATCTTGGTGTTTGGGTTGAATTTGAGGTATGTTGGAGGAATAGGTGGACGTACCCCTCACAGGGTATGTTTGCCGCGGCACACAAGGAGTTTTAGAGGGGAGTGTCTTCTCGGGAAGGTTTGGCCGCGGCGAAGTCTTGGGGACGCCGCGGCGAAGTTGTTCAGGTGAGCGAGGTTTCCCTCTCGGGAAGGTCTCGCCGCGGCGAAGGTAGGGGTAAGCCGTGGCGAAGGTTTTCTAGGCGAGCGAGAGTTTCCTTTCGGGAAGCTTTCGCCGCGGCGAATATTGGAGTTCGCTGCGGCGAAGTGGGGTTTTCAGGCGAGTAATCCCTCTCGGGATTAGTTCGCCGCGGCGAAGATTAGAGTTCGCCGCGGCGAAAGGTCCCGAATCTATATAGTCGCGGGAGGGGTTCAGTGTGCGAAAATTAGAAAATCTGAAGGAGGAGAGAGGAGCTCTGCTAGGGTTTCGAATTTTGGCTTGGAAGGGGCATTTCTAAGGATCCATTATCTCAAGTAAGTGACTTTAACCTCTAATTTACTTTCTTTTTTGGAATTTCTGAGGATTTTTAGTGGAACCCTAGGATTTTCTAAGTTGTGATGGAACTGAGGTTTTTGACCGATTGTTTTGAGTTTAATTGCTTGCTTTGGGTTAGTCTAAGTTTTTAATCGGTGTAGTTTTCTTGGATTTAAAGAATCTTGAATTTTTGGAGTTAGGGTTTATGGAAATAGATGATTTGGGATTGAGGATGACAATGTAGAGGTTGATTCTGAGTTTTGTGAATTGGGTTATGTTAAGGAGGGTTAAATTGGATGTTTAATCGGTTTAGATTTGTTGTTGGAACCTTAATTGCTCGAATGGGATGTTTGGGTATAGAATTCCTATAGTGGGTCCTTGAGGTTATGAATTTTAATTGATGTTTGGAAAGGAATTAAGGTTTTAATGGATTAGTATGACTTTGGAGTGTTGCCTTGATAGATATATCCTTTGAGTTGGGTAGAGTTTTGGTGGGAGATAGGAATTTTGTGTCCCCAAGTGTTGTTTTGACCATATTATTAGTTTGAAAGCTAATATATGATGGTTGTGTGTTTGTGTGCTTGTGTAGACCGGTTGTGAGTCTTGGTGGTGCACGGGGCCACATTGTCGGTTTGTTATTCCTTGCTCAGGCGAGAGGTAACCACTTTCCAATCCTTAGTACTTGCTTCTGTGGTATTGTGAGTAGATTTGTGTTTTGTGCTCCAAGTAGTAATTGTGTTCAAACTATATGTTGTATATAAAAAGGGAAAACCGTCTTGTGGGGTTTTGATTGATGATGAATGAAATCTTGAAATTGTGCAGGATATGCCACTGAATGAAGTTCTTATGAGATGTTCAATTACTATTTGATTATGATTTGAGCATGATGCATGATTCGGGAATTGGTGAGAGTTTTTGATAGTTACTACCACGTGGTAAGGCCTCCATTAATGCATGATGGTTGGCTTAGTACGTCCCCCATAGTGAGGGATAGGCCTTTTGGCTCCCTACGTCTCCCAGAGTGAGGGATAGGCCTTTTATGGCTCCTTACGTCCCCCATAGTGAGGGATAGGCCGGGTTCGGCTCCTGAAAATCCCCCGAAGTGAGGGATTTGGTTGATGAGATTGCATCATTGCACTTGCATAACTTGTTGTGGCTATCTTGTTATCATATTATTTGTAAACTGCCCCACTTGACACCTCACGAGCACCTATTTAGTAGTACCTAGTATTGGAAAGGTTGGTTACTGGGACTTTGTCTCACCCCGTGGTTTACAATGTTTTCAGGTGAAGGTTCTCGGCGAGGGCCATCGGGAAGAGACGCAGAGGCTTGAGCTTGGTTAGCTTTAGGCCTCTAGCACTGGTATATGTATGGCTAGTATATATTGCCACAATTAGGACTGCTTTTGAAATATTTTGATTGCCCGGCTTTATGGTAAACCGGAGGAAGTGTATCTTCTCACTTGTAATTGGCCGGAGGCCTTTTCTATTGTTTGTAGAACTTTGATTTATGTTGTTGGAAACTATTTATGTGGGCTGATGTAGATGTGTTTTGTTACCCGGGCTGGAGGCTCGGAGGCCCAGTGGATATGAATGAATGATTTTAGTTGCATGCAACGGATTACGGGTTGACCCGAGTTTGAAAGTCAATTTCTAAAAATATGAAATTTTCCTTCTACTATGGTAGCTTATTTTAACAGATTTCCTTTTCTACCATAGTAGTGGTTTTGTGACGAGTTATAATGTTTTGAGGTTAAAGGGTCTTACAAATTGGTATTCAAAGCCGGTTTGTTTCTTTGAAATTGTTTCTTTTCCTAATGGCAATATACATACTTCATACATACCTTCCCTCTTTGTTTTGTGTTTCCTTTCTTCTTTACTAATGAGGGTTTCCATCCTTAGTTGGGGAGAGGAAGGATGGTACGGACACGTCAAACAGATCCAGCCGGTAATGGACCGCCTCAAGAGAATGAGGCTTTTCTGAGACAAATGAGGGAGATGATGACAGCGGTGGTGGATGAAAGGTTGAGGAAGTTTGAAGAAGACTTCACAAGGAAGCACCAAGAGTTGGTCAATCAATAGGACCGAGAGAATGAGGTGACCATGGAGGCACAAGGAGAAGGAGGAAGGGGGTTTAGAGGTGGTGATCGAGCTGGAGATTTACCTCAGAGGGAGGAGTATCGAGCAGCTAGCCAAGGAGGAGATACTTCAGAGGGAGTGATTTACCCTCCGCTACTGAATGACATCACCAAGGTATGGAGAGAGGTGCATCGTCATGATCTTCCGCAGTTCAAGGGAAGTTTGGAACAGTCAGATGCAGAGAAGTGGATTGAGCGGATGGAGACAATCTTTACTGCTGTTCCTTGTCTTTCCCCGCTCAAGGTACAAGTGGCGGTTACCTATCTGGTGGAGCAAGCAAGGCATTGGTGGGATAGTGCAAGACCTTCTGATATATCTCAGTTGGACTGGGATACCTTCAAGCGGATGTTCTATGATCACTTCTTTCCGAAGGAGTTGCGAATGGAAAAGCAATTCCTATTCTACTCCTTGAAGCAGGGCGAGATGCACGAGGATCAGTTTATCACAAGGTTTATAGATTTGGCAAAGTATGTGCCCAGGCAGACGGAAGATCATTCACTCTGGTTAGCTCAACAATTGATGAACTGTGCAAGGCCGGAGTTGAAACAGCAGTTGGCCTTGTTAGAGGTCAAGACCTTTGAGGAGATGTGTGTGAAGCTGCGGGTTGCGGCTAGAAGGACAAGAGAGGTGGTAGAGGCAAAGAGGGCTGAGAATCAAGCTAGAGCAGTCTGTTATCCTGGTCCTACAGGAGGAGTGGGGAAGAGGAGTCAATACAGCTCTGGGAGCTCGAGCAGCTCAGGGAGAAACAGGAACCAAGGGCAGAATCAGAGGATGAACGCTCAGAGGGGCTTTATGCAAAGGCGCCAGAATCCAAACAATCAAGCTGGCAGGGGACAGGGCTCCCGTCGAGATTCATCAGTGACCACCCCGAGTGTTACTGGACCGTGCCCCAGATGCGGGGGTAGGCATGCGGGGCAATACTAGGAGTGCTTTCGATGCCACCGGTGGGGACATATTGCCAGAAACTGTCCAGAGAGTCAGCCGACACCTCAAGCTGGCCGTTCTATTGTTCCAGGACGTGTCTATGCGATGACAAATGAGGAGGCTTCTGCATCTCCAAACTTGATTCGAGGTAACATTCTACTTGAGGGACATGTTATTTCTGCTTTGTTTGACTTGGGTGCTACGCACTCCTTTATTTCTGTGGACTGTGCTCAGAAGTTGAGCTTGCCTGTGGTTGAGCTACCTTATGACTTAAGAGTGTCTACTCCTGTTGGAGTCACTGTCGTAACTGGAAGAGCGTGTCTAGAGCTTGCACTTCAGTTTGAGAATCGAGATTCTACAATAGATTTGTTTTGTCTACCTCTGAAAGATATCGACGTGATTATTGGCATGAACTGGTTAATGGCCAATGGAGCAATCCTTGATTGTAAAAGGAGATTGGTGACAATTCCGGTAGGTGCCTTATGTGCTGAGATGTCAAGTGGTCCAGTTTTGTTGTCAGCTGCTCAAGTAGAGAAGGCGGTGAGGAAAGGGTGCCAGGCCTTCATTGTCTTCTTTTCAATTAGTGAGGATGAGGCAGGAGGAATTGAACAGATAGCTGTGGTGAGGGACTACCCCGAAGTGTTTTCGGATGAGGTTGCAGGACTACCTCCAGAGCGAGAAGTAGAGTTCTCCATCGAGTTGGTTCCGGGAACCACCCCAATCTCCAAGGCTCCCTATAGAATGTCTCCTTCAGAATTGGTCGAGTTGAAAAAGCAGCTAGAAGAATTGCTAGAAAAGGGACTTATCCGACCGAGTGTGTCACTGTGGGGATCGCCGGTTTTGTTTGTGAGGAAGAAAGATGGTAGCTTGAGGCTGTGTATCGACTACCGACAGTTGAACAAGGTCACAATCAAGAACAAGTACCCGTTGCCTAGAATTGATGACCTATTGGACCAATTAGTCGGAGCATCAGTTTTCTCTAAGATTGATCTGAGATCAGGATACCATCAGTTGAGGGTACGAGCAGAGGACATTGCGAAAATGGCCTTTCGAACTCATTACGGACATTATGAGTTTTTGGTGATGCCTTTTGGACTGACAAATGCTCCAGCTGTCTTTATGGACTACATGAATCGGATCTTCCGACCTTATTTGGACAGATTTGTGGTAGTATTCATCAATGACATTCTGATTTATTCTAGAAGTGAGGAGGAACATCGAGAGCATCTTCACATCGCACTACGGATATTGAGGGATCACCAGTTGTATGCTAAGCTGTCAAAGTGCGAGTTTTGGCTAAAAGAAGTGAAGTTCTTGGGTCATGTGGTGTCAGCTCAAGGAGTAGCAGTGGATCCTAACAAGGTGGACGCGGTACTTAAGTGGGAAGTCCCTAGATCGGTAACTGAGGTGCGGAGTTTTGTGGGATTAGCTGGATACTATTGGAGGTTCATCCAAGGCTTTTCTCAGATTGCAATGCCATTGACTAAGTTAACCAAGAAGGATCAACCGTTTGTTTGGACGGAGAAATGTGAATCAGCGTTCCAAGAGCTGAAGACCAAGTTGACTACAACTCCAATGCTTACTCTTCTAATCCCCGGAGTACCTTATGTTCTTTACACCGATGCGTCACTAAAGGGTTTGGGTTGTGTGCTAATGCAGAACAAGAAGGTGGTGGCATATGCTTCCAGGCAGCTGAGGCCACATGAGGAAAACTACCCAACCCATGACTTGGAGTTAGCAGCAGTAGTTTTTGCACTAAAGATCTGGAGACATTATCTGTATGGCTCCCAGTTCGAAGTCTTCAGTGACCATAAAAGTCTGAAATATTTGGTGGATTAGAAAGAGTTGAACAACGACAGCGTCGTTAGATGGAGTTCCTAAAGGACTATGATTTTGAGATTAAGTATCATCCTGGAAAAGCAAATGTGGTAGCGGATGCTCTGAGTAGAAAGGCAGTGCATGTGTTTTGTATAAGCTTAAAGGAACAATTCTTGCTCGAGGAGTTATTAGAGATCCCAATTGTACCATCGGAGCAGGCTACTTTATGTGCAGTGCTCGGAGATTATGAATTCTATCAGGATTTACGAGCAGCTCAATGGGAAGATGACCAGTTGGCAAAGATTCGGGTAGAATTGGAGGATGGCCCAGTACGGGACTATGAACTTGGAGATATGGGCATCCTGAAGTATAAGAACTGAATTTGTGTTCCCCAGGACGAGGAGATTAAAAGAACTATCCTAAAGGAGGCTCATCGAAGCCGTTACGCCATCCACCCCGGTGCAACCAAGATGTACCATGACCTAAAGCAACAGTATTGGTGGCCCAACATAAAGAAGGAGTTGACTGACTTCGTACTTCGGTGTTTAACTTGCTAGAAGGTTAAGATAGAGCATCAACGACCTAGAGGTTTGTTACAAGGGCTAGAAATTCCTCAGTGGAAGTGGGACAGCATCTCCATAGACTTCATTGTAGGTTTGCCAAGGACACCCGAAGGGTATGATGCTATTTGGGTGGTGGTGGACAGATTGACAAAATCTGCTCACTTTTTACCCTATAAAGTCAATTATACCTTGGAGAGAATGGCCAAGTTGTATATGGATGAAATCGTCAGGCTTCATGGTGTTCCGTCGAGTATAGTCTCGGACCGAGATTCGTGCTTTACTTCTAACTTTTGGAAGGCGGTGAATGCGGCTTTGGGTACTAAGTTGAAATTCAGTACGGAATATCACCCACAGACCGATGGACAGACCGAGCGGACAATTCAGACGCTAGAGGATATGTTGAGAGCATGTGCCATTGAATTCAAGGGAAGTTGGATTGATCACCTACCCTTAACTGAGTTTGCCTACAACAACAGCTACCATACCAGCATCCAGATGGCCCCTTATGAAGCACTCTATGGCCAGAAGTGTCGATCGCCTCTTTGTTGGACGGAACTGAGTGAAAGAACGGTTTTAGGACCAGACTTGGTAGATGCCACCACAGAGAAGATTGAGGTCATCAAGCAGAAGTTGTTGACCGCTCAGAGCCGGCAAAAGAGTTATGCTGATAGGAGGAGGAGACCATTGGAATTTTGTGAGGGTGACCACGTGTTTTTGAGAGTCACGCCGACTACTGGTATTGGGAGGTCCATTAAAGTGAGAAAGCTATCTCCTAGATTTCTTGGACCCTTTGAAATTCTGGAGAGAATTGGAGAAGTAGCCTATCGAGTTACTTTGGCACCGCACCTGTCCAACGTACATGATGTGTTCCATGTGTCCCAACTAAAGAAGTACCACCTTGATCCGTCTCACATCTTAGAGCCTGAGGAGGTGGAGTTGGATGACAACCTAACTTACCAGGCTGAACCGGAAAGAATCCTTGATGTGAAGGACAAGCAATTGAGGAATAAGACCATTCGATTGGTGAAAGTCTTCTGGAAGGGCATGAGTCCTGGTGATGCCACCTGGGAGACAGAGGAAAAGATATGACGTGATTACCCTCGTTTGTTTTCTTAGTAAGTGTTTTGTGTTTGTTTGTGTGGTGTTTGTGTGATTGCTTGAATTTTGGGGACAAAATTCCTTAGTTGGGGAGAATTGTAACATCCTAAGTTTTATCGAGTTTTAATAGCCTCTTTTGGGTTGATTTTGAGGATAGATTAGCAATTTAATCTTGATCTTGGTGTTTGGGTTGAATTTGAGGTATGTTGGAGGAATAAGTGGACGTACCCCTCACAGGGTATGTTCGCCGCGGCGCACAGGGAGTTTCAGAGGGGAGTGTCTTCTCGAGAAGGTTTGGCCGCGGCGAAGTTGTTTAGGTGAGCGAGGTTTCCCTCTCAGGAAGGTCTTGCCGCGGCAAATGTAGGGGTAAGCCGTGGCGAAGGTTTTCTAGGCGAGCGAGAGTTTCCTTTCGGGAAGCTTTCGCCGCGGCGAATATTGGAGTTCGCTGCGGCGAAGTAGGGTTTTCAGGCGAGTAATCCCTCTCGGGATTAGTTCGCCGCGGCGAAGATTAGAGTTCGCCGCGGCGAAAGGTCCCGAATCTATATAGTCGCGGGAGGGGTTCAGTGTGCGAAAATTAGAAAATCTGAAGGAGGAGAGAGGAGCTCTGCTAGGGTTTCGAATTTCTGGCTTGGAGGGGGCATTTCTAAGGATCCATTACCTCAAGTAAGTGACTTTAACCTCTAATTTACTTTCTTTCTTGGAATTTCTGAGGATTTTTGGTGGAACCCTAGGATTTTCTAAGTTGTGATGGAACTGAGGTTTTTGACCGATTGTTTTGAGTTTAATTGCTTGCTTTGGGTTAGTCTAAGTTTTTAATCGGTGTAGTTTTCTTGGATTTAAAGAATCTTGAATTTTTGGAGTTAGGGTTTATGGAAATAGATGATTTGGGATTGAGGATGACAATGTAGAGGTTGATTCTGAGTTTTATGAATTGGGTTATGTTAAGGAGGGTTAAATTGGATGTTTAATCGGTTTAGATTTGTTGTTGGAACCTTAATTGCTCGAATGGGATGTTTGGGTATAGAATTCCTATAGTGGGTCCTTGAGGTTATGAATTTTAATTGATGTTTGGAAAGGAATTAAGGTTTTAATGGATTAGTATGACTTTGGAGTGTTGCCTTGATAGATATATCCTTTGAGTTGGGTAGAGTTTTGGTGGGAGATAGGAATTTTGTGTCCCCAAGTGTTGTTTTGACTATATTATTAGTTTGAAAGCTAATATATGATGGTTGTGTGTTTGTGTGCTTGTGTAGACCGGTTGTGAGTCTTGGTGGTGCACGGGGCCACATTGTCGGTTTGTTATTCCTTGCTCAGGCGAGAGGTAACCACTTTCCAATCCTTAGTACTTGCTTCTGTGGTATTGTGAGTAGATTTGTGTTTTGTGCTCCAAGTAGTAATTGTGTTCAAACTATATGTTGTATATAAAAAGGGAAAACCGTCTTGTGGGGTTTTGATTGATGATGAATGAAATCTTGAAATTGTGAAGGATATGCCACTGAATGAAGTTCTTATGAGATGTTCAATTACTATTTGATTATGATTTGAGCATGATGCATGATTCGGGAATTGGTGAGAGTTTTTGATAGTTACTACCATGTGGTAAGGCCTCCATTAATGCATGATGGTTGGCTTAGTACGTCCCCCATAGTGAGGGATAGGCCTTTTGGCTCCCTACGTCTCCCAGAGTGAGGGATAGGCCTTTTATGGCTCCTTACGTCCCCCATAGTGAGGGATAGGCCGGGTTCGGCTCCTGAAAATCCCCCGAAGTGAGGGATTTGGTTGATGGGATCGCATCATTGCACTTGCATAACTTGTTGTGGCTATCTTGTTATCATATTATTTGTAAACTGCCCCACTTGACACCTCACGAGCACCTATTTAGTAGTACCTAGTATTGGAAAGGTTGGTTACTGGGACTTTGTCTCACCCCGTGGTTTACAATGTTTTCAGGTGAAGGTTCTCGGTGAGGGCCATCGGGAAGAGACGCAGAGGCTTGAGCTTGGTTAGCTTTAGGCCTCTAGCACTGGTATATGTATGGCTAGTATATATTGCCACAATTAGGACTGCTTTTGAAAATATTTTGATTGCCCGGCTTTATGGTAAACCGGAGGAAGTGTATCTTCTCACTTGTAATTAGCCGGAGGCCTTTTCTATTGTTTGTAGAACTTTGATTTATGTTGTTGGAAACTATTTATGTGGGCTGATGTAGATGTGTTTTGTTACTCGGGCCGGAGGCTCGGAGGCCCAGTGGATATGAATGAATGATTTTAGTTGCATGCAACGGATTACGGGTTGACCCGAGTTTGAAAGTCAATTTCTAAAAATATGAAATTTTCCTTCTACTATGGTAGCTTATTTTAACAGATTTCCTTTTCTACCATAGTAGTGGTTTTGTGACGAGTTATAATGTTTTGAGGTTAAAGGGTCTTACATCAACTCCTATCATTGTAGTTCCTAATTGGTCACTACCTTTTGAGGTTATGTGTGATGCAAGTGGTTATGTAGTTGGAGCTATACTGGGACAAGGATAAGAAAATGTCTTTCATTCTATCTACTATGCAAGTAGGAATCTAGTTGCAGCATAGGTAAATTACTCAACTACTGAAGAAGAGATGCTTGCCATAGCTTTTGCTTTTCAAAAGTTTAGAGTATATCTAATGAGTTTAAAGTTATAGTTCACAATGATCATGCTACTATTAAACATTCATCGAGAAAGCAAAAAAACTAAGCCTAGAGTGATTAGGTAGGTTTTGTTGTTACAAGAATTTTATGTGCATATAGCTAATGGGAAAGGAACTGAAAATCAGGTTGCTGATCATTTGTCTAGCTTGTGACTGTTCTAATTGTGTGGATAACTTGGTTAACAAGTTTTCCTAATAAGCAATTGTTTGTTGTTAGTAGCTATGATTTGCCATGGTATATTAATATTGTGAACATCTTATTTATGGAGTATTACCACCTTATTTGAACCTTTATCACAGATAGAAATTTTTGCATGATATTGGGTACTAAGTTTAGGAAGAACAGTTTCTTTTTAAATGATGTACCGATTTGATCATTAGAAAGTGTATTCTTGAAATAGAACAAGAGGAAATTCTAAATGCGTGTGATGCATCTATACATGAGGGGCATTTTGTGGGGGCAAAAAACTGCATCTAAAGTGCTTGAATTTTGTTTTTGTTAGCATTTTCTTCTAAAGATACTCACCCGTTTGTGTCTAAGTGTGATAGATGTCAAAGAACAAAAATCACTTCAAAGAGACATGAAATACCTTAACATGGGATTTTAGAGTTGGAGTTGTTTGATGTTTGGTGGATGGATTTCATGAGTCCTTTCCTATCTTCAGAAAGAAATAAATACATTCTTGTTGCTATGAAGTATGTGAGTAAATGGGCGGAAGCTATTGCTTGCCAATCTATTGATGCCAACACTGTGATTATGTTCTTAAAGAAGCATATGTTTGCAAGGTTTGGCACTCCTGGAGCAATTATCATTGATGAGAAAACTCACTTCAACAACAAGAAGTTCAAAGCTCTTATGTCAAAATATGAAGTACACCAGCAAATTACACTTCCATACAATCTAGCTAGGAACTAATGACCTTTGTGAGTTAAGTAAGAGGGAGACTGTAGGATCCTTAAAAAGCTGTGGGTCCCACCAGGAAAGATTGGTCTTACAAGCTTGATGATGCTTTATGAGCTTATAGGATGTCTTATTGTTCTCCAATTAGAATGACATTGTATCGTTCAATATTTGGAAAGGCATGTCATTGCCACTTGAGTCGGAGTATAAAGTATGGTGGACACTAAAGAAGCTAAATATGGATCTTAAGTAAGCTAGTGCTAACATGTTTTCTGAATTGAATGAGTTGGAATAGTTAAGACTTTAAGCATATGAAAGTGTTAGGCTATCCAGAGGAAGGACAAAGAGGTGGTATGATAAACATAGCTTGAAGCACAAATTTGAACCAGGGTATTGGTGCTACTCTTCTTGAAAAACTTAAATTAAGATGGTTTGGTCCTTTTTAGGGTGATTTAATTTTTGTGTCATCAAAAGGTCTGGGGGAAGTTAAATATGAGAGAACAAGATAATGTTTTCAAGCAAATAGGCAAAGATTGAAACATTATCATGGCGTTGAAGTGGATTAACAAATAATATTCACTGTTTTGCCCAACCTCCTTAACTACTAAGATAATCTGGCTGAAAACTATACATTTAGTGCTACTTGGGAGGTAACCCAAGCTTTTGGTAGTTTAGTTACCATGTTAAGTCTTTGATATAATTATTTTGGTGTTCTGTTTTGATTTTGTAGGAATTTTGTATCCCTTGACATTGTTTTCCATATTTATCAACAAAGACCAAGAGAAATTCAGAGTGCAAATCAAGAACAAAAAATGGAGTTTTCTTCTACTTTACCTTGTTTTGTTCCAATTGTTGCAAATGACATGTTGCTAATTAATTTGCATTTGTACGTGATTGATCTTTGATATTGGCTAGTGATTATACTAGTTTGTTTTGCTGAGTTGATGAAGTTTTGAGACTTTAGGAATTTGTATTCTGCACTTGGATAGAGACTGTTATGATTATCGGTGGATTGTGATTTTTCTTTAGTTATCTTGATTTTATTCATGTCTTTCCGTTTTAGGGGAGTGACGATTTCTTTCTCTTTCACCCCTTTAGTTGATTGTAGTCGCATATTCACATTGAGAATATGTACCATTTTTCCTTTGGTTTTGAGTCATCCATTGGTTTTGCACAAACACGTCCTCAACTTTTTACTATACATATTTTGAAGATTTTCTTTATTTTTATGTATATATAGAAATTTTTTGAAAAAGTTTGAATTTTTTTTCCTTGAAAGTTTTGATTTTGATCTGGGAACATTACTAATGTTGGTTTAGTTTCAACTTGAAAAGGATTGTGTTTTATTAGAAATTAGCGAGAATTGTGTATCAAAAAAAGAAATTAGGGAGAATTACTATGAGTTTCCGAAAAAGGAATATAATTGTTAAAAAATCCTCATGACAAGTGAGTAGTTATCATTTTCTATTCTGACTTGTCATTACAGGCTGCTCTTTGCCACCAAGATTTTTTGAGTAATTATGTTCCTTTCTAGAATGTTAGTAAATAACAAAAATTTTTTGGTTTTAATAAATAACTTCAGGAAACAAAAACTTATGAGGAATTGAGCCCAAGTTTTTTTTTTTTTTTAAGAATGGGTACATTTATTGTAATTTCATCTCTAGAACTTGTCTTGAATCTCTTTTGAAATTTAAATTTTTTTGTATGCACAAAAATGAAGGCATTCACTCTCATAGGCACCTGAGCCAAATGTCCAACCTATTCACGTGAATCCTTTCTTTCACCATAATTGCCAAAAAAATCTTAATGATAAGTGAGTGGTTATCATTTCCTATACTGAAACTTGTCAATGCAAGTTGCTCTTTACCACTGAGATTTTTTTTTAATAATTATGTTCCTTTCTAGAATGTTAGTAAATAACTTTAGAAAACAAAAATTTATGAGGAATTGAGCTTGAGTTTTAATTTTTTTTTTCAAGAACGGGTACGTTTACTGTAATTTCATCTCCAAAACTTGTCTTAAATCTCTTTTGAAATTTAAATTTCTTTTGCATGCACAAAAGTGAAGGTATTCATTCTCTTAGCCACTTGGGCCAAATGTCCAACCTATTCACATGAATTCTTTCTTTCACCCATTTGATCTTTAACTTTCTTTAAAAAGAAAATCGTATGGATTAGATAGCCCTTTAATTTGTTTGAATTGAGGCAATTTTTCTTTTTCTTTCCCATTTGTTACTTTAGTAAGCTGTTAAGTAATATAATTTGGAAAAAAACATGAAGGAATTGAAAAGAAAAGGCAATGTTGTGTGGATTTGTGTAAATAGTGAAAAAGAAAAGAAATATGTACGTGAAAGAGTGAATGAAAAGAAAAATAAAAGGAGAAAAAAGGTATGATAGTGAAAAAAAAACAGGAAAAAAAAGAGAGAAATGCATAAAAAAAGGGAAAAGGGGGAGAATAAGAGTTATTTTCTTGAAGTTAGGACTCCATTCTTGTGTTTTTCATCAAAATGCTTGGCACTTATTAAAGTATTTCTTAATTTGCACATTCCATTCATTATCTTACTTATTTTATTATAATTCTTGAGAAGTCTTTTTGATTTCAGCGTGCAATGAAATAATATGGCGGAGATTGAAATGATATACAAGCCTATTGTAAACGGGTTACAATGAGTAGAAATAAGTAAAACATAAGCATCATAAGAGTTGAGAGCATATATTTGTCCAGTGGAGGACGTCCAATGGTGGTTTATCTTGCTCAGCGATTTGTCTTGCTACTTGCATTTTCAGAAGGTGAATTTTTTTTTTAAAACCAAATTATTGAAAGTTTGTATTGAATTTTAAAATCTCAAATCAATATTGTTCTCTACATTTTAATAACAATGGATTATATTTGAAAAGAAAATGACAACATATTTTAAAAAAATTCCTACTTTGAAATTTTGAAATTGAAGTGGCATTTTTTTTGGTTGGATTTTCCATTTAAAGTCTTTAGCACAATATTTGAGGCAATTACGGGGAGTAATGACTCCCCATTTTTAGCATATTTAAAGAATATATTTGAAAAACCAACAAATTTAGCCTTCATGATAAATACATGAGGATTTAATTTGGAGGTTCTGAGCTCGAGACCAAGAAAAAAGAATATATTTGAAAAGTATTCAATTGCAATTTTGAATGATTTCTAAGGGTATATAAGAGAAATTAATTTTAAGCATTAACGGAAGAATTTTTATATAAATAAATTTCATAGTTTTAAAATAAATAAAAGTTGTTTAAAAATAATTTTAAGAACTAAAAGATGTTACTTTATTTATTCCACCTGATCTTATTTCAGTCCCTTTTATTTCTTTCTCTTCCTCTTTCTCTTCTTTTCAGTTTTGCTTTATTTTATTTTCATTATTTTCTTTTCTTTTCCTACAGGCCACAGCCTGCAACGCACCGTTCGAGGGAGTTTTGAATCTAAGAAAGGGGAGTTGAACGACAGTAGTATAAGGAGGAGAAGCTGAGGGTTTGGATGGGATCGAGCTTTACGCTATGTTTGGTTGAAAGCAATGTTTTAAAAGCCGGACCGGAAGTCGAGCCGGAAAGATCAACGGGTCATGGTTCAATCGGTCGGATCGGTCGGACCGTTTGGTCAGACCGGTGATGCAATAATTAATTTAAAACAATATTATATACATATAATTAGTATATATGAAAAATATCAAATTATTAAATAATTTAGAAATGCATTTAAATAATCTAAAATTATAATGAAATCATTGAAAATGGACTAAAACCTTATATATTTAAATTTATGTATGTTTAAAATATTTAATGATATTACAAATTATCAATTCATTCAAATCAAAATATTTTTTTAAACGATAGACCAAATATCAAAACAAAAAGACTAGCGACTTACGATTTTAACACCACAATATATGAAATTTTCAATGAAATAATACTCTATGGTTATAAATAGTCTAAAAATATATTAGGATACTTAAGGGGATCAATTTTTTTATTTTTCTTCTATTTTTTTTTAATTTTTAGTATTTTTTCAGTCAGGCTAAAAAACCGTCCGGTTTTCTAAAAACCGTTCCGGTTCCCGGTCCAACTCCGGTTTCCGGCTTAATAACGGCTCAACTCCGGTCCAATCCGGCTCAACTATATGAACGGTTTTTTGGTCCAAACCGAGCCGTTAACGAGTCCGGGTCACGGTTCAACCGGTTCGACCGTCTGGTCCGGTCCGGTTCTTAAAACATTGGTTGAAAGGCTTTGGAAGGAAGGGAGAAAGAAAAGATGAGAAATTATACTTGGTTCAAAAAAGTAGTCTTAAGTAGAGCCGCCCAAGAAAACAATTTTGTTTTCTGGTACTTTTCTCTTCTGCTCCGTTTTAAATTTGGAATTTTTTAAGGAGAGAAAAATATTATATCTTGCGTTAACTAAATTATTCATGTCAAATTTTAAATATTCTAAATTTATCTTTTTCAGTAAAAATCTTTTTTTTTTTAACTAAGCCACTACTCTTTTAAAATTCCAAATTTATCTTTTATTTTGTAAGAAAAACCCTTTTAAATGATGTTTGATAGTGATGATATAATATTCTTATCATGATTGTTCTATTTTTCTTAATATAGTATGACAAGTATATATTTTTTATAATATATATTTATTTTATAGATGCGTAAATATTTTATACTTGTGAGATAACTTGTTTTCTTATAATCATAAATTAGAAAAGGGAAAACCATATTGGAGGTACCTATACTTTTTTTTAATTTTCAATTTGGTACCTATGTGTTTTTTGTTCTTAACTAAATCTTTATTTTTCCTCTATTAACATCATTAATCCTTATGTAGAGACTAAAAATATCAATAGAACAAAGTTATAAGAGCTAATGTTGCTAAAAAGATAAAATTAAATGTTTAATTAAAGGAAAAAAAACACATAGGTACCAAATTAAAAATTGAGAGAAAGTATAGGTACCTTCAATATGGTTTTCCCATTAGAAAATAATAATTTTGACATAAATAGAAAATAAAATATTAAAAAAATAAGAACATATTTATCAATCTATAATTAGTTCTCATCTTCTTCATTTCTGAACCAATCAAGAAACTTTTTCTTTGTTCTCTTCCTTTCAAACCAAACAACCCTCGTAACCTTCTCTCTCCTCCCTTTCATTCTATTGAACCAAACAAAGCCTTATAAATAGAGTGTTTTTTTTTTTTTTTTTTTGACAGCACCTACATATTTAGTGTTTGGTGGTGCTTTTTTTCGAGTGGAGGCGACGGAAAGTGTGTTTTGGTTTCGAAAGATGGAAGGGAAGAGAGGGAAAAGTTTTGTATCTGTTTGTCATCAGCTCCCCACTTCTACCTCTCTTTTCCGAGGTTTTCTTGGAAGGGAGAAAAATTGTCCTTCCATCATGTCAAAATTGCCCATGAGGAGTTTTCAATATTCCAGTGTTGCCCTTCGCTCTTAAAAACACTAATACACCTTTTGTTCGTTCTCTTGAGCCGCTCTTCTCGTTCGTGCTTGGTCGCCACTAGCCCAGTCGCAAGTGCTCCTCCTGCAGCCGCCGCCGCCACCGGCCCCGCTGCCTGGTCCGTCGTTCACTCTCGTCGCCGTATTCAGTTCTCCATTCAGGTGAGTCTCTGAGTTCGTTTTCTTTATCTGATTGATTCTTATGTTCTTCATTCTCGTTCTTTAGTTTGTTGTCTACATCATCCCTATTCGGTCCATCCTTGTTTTTTTGCGCGCATAGAGTTTGAATTGCAGCAAACATTTCTACCTTCTTTTAGTTTAGTTAATTGTTTAAGAAGTAATATATCCAGCATTAACTATGCTAGAAATAGGTGGAGGCAGCCTTGCTGTTAAGCCTAACGATATGGTACTTTTCAATCGATGTTAATTTTTCATGCATCTGTCAGTATTCCAACGTCATAGATAACCTTCTGCAATTGTGAAACTCAATTAGACAGAGTGATTGAAATATGAATTAATATGCAGTATTCTGGAAATCATTTTCAGTTGGTGTATCTTTAATCCTGAAAAGTTATGTGAAATTCAAGTTGCTTGGCCGAGCCTAAATATGCTTTCTTCTTGTACTATTAGGTTCTAGAATGTTTCATTTGGCACCACGCTGATTTTTTCTGCTATCTGTTTAAAACAAGTTTGACTATCTTTACAATTGAGGGTCAAGACGTGTACAAGTTAAGGAATATTCAAACGTAGTTGGCAGCCGTTATATCAACTGCTTAGTGCCCCTTTCATGCTTTATGCTCTGTGCTCTGCGCTGCTGCAATAAATACGCTTATCATGGTATTTAAAATCTGAAGCAGCCAAAGCTATTGAGTTATGATTGTTTATCTTCACTGCACTTTTATCATCGTGTGTTCATAACTTTCCTTTTATTTGTTTTTTCCCCCAAAGAGTTCTCTTCCTAGCTGTGCAAATTTCATTGATCGTATTCAGCTGCTTTCTCCTCAGGTTCCTAGCAATGAGAAAACCCAAATCAAGGCGCTTACACAAGCAGCAACGGCTTGCAGAGGAAGATGAGATTAAACTGTTGGATTCATGGATTCAATCCCAGAAACCAGACTCTGGATCCAACCCCATGTCATTTCCCCCTTTGTCCTCCAAAGAGCCTATAGGTTGCATTGATAGCAATACATTCTCGCGATATGCGGGTGTCACGAGGTTTGATCAGTTGCCAATTTCCAAGAAAACTAAGGATGGATTGTTAGAAGCCAAGTTTGTTAAGATGACCGACATACAGAGGGCATCTTTGCCCCATGCACTTTGTGGGCGAGATATTTTGGGTGCATCTAAAACTGGGTCGGGAAAAACCTTGGCTTTCATTGTTCCGGTAAGGGTAGCATAATGTAAAAGTTTGTTATCCTTTTGCTATTATTATTAATTCTTTTTTTTTCCCCCCGAAGCAGGAGTAGTGTGGTAATTCTTAAACCTCAATCTTTTTTTTCCATTCGAGTTCTTTCACAAAAGGAGAAAGTTTTCTGCTTCCAATGAGTTTGGTGAAAAGATGGATCCAATCAAAGGAAATAGTACTAATTTTCTTGTATAATTATTCAAGCAACCTCACTTGATTCAAGCTTGCACAGCTTGCTTTGTGTAATGGAATGAGAATTTGTTGGAGAAATTTGATTTTTATTAGTTAACTAGCATGATTGTATCACTATACATAATAAGATTCCTAAGCACATAGTGCTTAAAGCAGTCATAAAGTTTCTTTTCCTCTGTGTGACATGACATATTCAGTAATATGCAAACCAGAATGTTTTAGATGACATCATATTTATGATTTTTGGTGGGTATGGCTCTGACAAGAAAGTACCATATGAAGAAAACAGAGGACAAAAGTGACTGGTGTTTTCAAATGGGTTGGGTAGTGACAGCTTTTTAGTCAAATTATGCGTGAAGCATAGCAGAATCTGAAATAAATATTCATCTGTGTTGCAAAAATCTCATTGTGATTTCAATGTCATTGATGGTTGAAATATTGTACAAGTGTTCTCCCACCTATGCCATCGTAATTTCACCAATTACGATGGGTTCTTCCTTTGCTTCTGTAAATGATTTTAGGATCATGCTTATCTACTAAAAACAATTTCTGGGAAAGAAGCTTTTGATCTTTTGCTGAATTTCATAAATAAAGCTACAAAAGGATTTTCCCCCTTTCTTCAGGTATGCACTTTATTGTTATTGACAGGTCTTGGAAAAGTTATATAGAGAGAAGTGGGGCCCTGAAGATGGGGTAGGCAGCATCATCATATCTCCTACAAGAGAATTAGCTAGTCAGCTGTTTGATGTTTTAAAAAGTGTTGGTAAGCACCATAATTTCAGTGCTGGCCTGCTGATTGGTGGTCGCAAGGAAGTTAATGTGGAGAAAGAACACGTAAATGATCTGAACATTTTGATCTGCACACCTGGTCGCCTTCTACAACACATGGATGAAACTCCAAATTTTGATTGCTCACAGATTCAGGTGATTATAATTCTTATTTTTCTTTTCTGTGGAGTAAATAATCCAGAGGCATTGCTGGGGGAAAAAGCAAATGAGAATTATGTTACCGCTACTTTATTATCTCAAGCATTAGATCTATACGTCTTTCCTAGTATTGGCATCCTTTATTTCTTGTCAATTTAACTTTTGCTGCAAAACCTACTTAAAACTATGTTGATTAATAGTGTTTCTTTAATCATTATCTTTTCAGTTCAACTTTGAGTCCCGGTCCAAATATTTGCTCACAGATGTGTGGTAACATATTCTATTCAATGTATATCATGATTGGATTGATAATGTCTGTTGGTATACAGGTGTTGGTGCTAGATGAGGCAGATCGGATTCTTGACAGTGGATTTAAGAAGGAACTAAATGCGATAATATCACAGCTTCCAAAGCATAGACAAACCCTACTCTTCTCGGCAACTCAAACGAAATCTATTGAAGTTCTTGCAAGACTAAGTTTAAAGGACCCAGAGTATCTGAGTGTCCATCAAGAGTCTGTGACTGCCACCCCTACTCTCTTGAGACAGCTTGTGATGATTGTTCCTCTGGACCAAAAGTTAGATATGTTGTGGAGTTTCATAAAGTCACATCTAAACTCCAAAATACTCGTTTTTCTCTCTAGCTGTAAACAGGTAATCTGTTTGAATCTAATTGTTTTGTGTTGGATTTACTTTCATCTGTGTTTCTTGAGAAAATTTACGTTTTTTCAATTTCTTTCATGACAATCATCTCCTGGGTTTTAGGTAACATTTGTTTTTGAAGCATTTAAGAAACTTCGTCCTGGCATACCCTTGAAATGTCTTCATGGGAGGATGAAGCAGGAAAGAAGAATGGGAATATATTCTGAGTTTTGTGAGAAGCGCTCAGTACTCTTCTCAACTGATGTGGCTGCAAGAGGGCTTGATTTTAATAAGGCAGTTGACTGGGTTGTTCAGGTATGTTTCCTGTATCTGGCCCCTTGTTTCTGCCTTATGAGTTGGATAGAAAGGGAGTGGGTGGAGGAAGGAAGAAGTTTGTTTTATAGGTGGAGGTTGACGCTTGTGTCTTTTACCTGTAGGTGGATTGTCCTGAAAACGTAGCATCTTACATACACAGAGTTGGGAGAACTGCTCGCTACAAGTCCGGGGGTAGATCAGTTTTATTTTTGATGCCTTCAGAGATGAAAATGCTTGAAAAATTAGAAGCAGCTAAAGTTCCGGTACATCTTAATAAGGTATGCCATTCTTGCTTTGTAAACCAACTATTTGCCTATGATTCTGGCATCCGCAGGAGAAGGAGAGAAGAGCTAGAGAGAAATTGAGGAAAACGGGGGAAAGGGAGATGAACGGTGTCTTGATTAGAACTGAATGTGAAGTCCACAGCCTAAGAAACTAAAGGCACAAGTGTAAAACCTATTCCTGAATTTAACCTTATTTGTGGTCAAATCCCTGATTTACAAGTTATTACAAATATCAATAATGAACATTAACCACGACGAAAGGGAGAGTAACAGAAAAAAGAGCATATAACACCTTAGAAGAATATTGCTGCAATGATGCCTCATTCACATCAACTGCATTATATAATGAGGTTAGTTTTAGGGTTTAGTATATGGGTGCCGTGTACTTTGGCTTATGAGCATATCCAACACATGATAAATAACAGATTATGCACACTAATAGTATACTTTTAGAATAACAGAATAACAGAATAACAGAAGGCACACAGCTGTAATACCATCATTGGACAAATAGGAGAAGTGGGACGAGGTAGAGAGAAATAGAGGAAAAGGGAGAGAAAGGAGGGAGATGAATAACATACAGATTTTTTATTTCATTGCTGAGACTAAAATATAGTCTTCAACTGTAAAAGGAAGTAGAAATCAAATGCTTTTTTTTTTTTTTTTTAACCTCAGAAATCACATGCTTAAAACAATGGAAGAAATATTATTAATAAAGAATATTGCTGAATTTAGTTTTAATTGATGGTTAATCCCTTAATCACTACTCACTGATGTTTATTGCCATTGGCCATAAGCAATTGCATAGGAGTAATTTTCAATGCATTTTATGTTTTTGCATTTTTTTATGGTTGCTTATTGACATCGCATTTTATCTAGTTTTTGCTAACATGCCTTTTAAACTGCTGATTTTTCAGCCTAGGAAGGAAAAACTGCAGCCAGTTTCTGGTTTATTAGCAGCATTACTGGTCAAGTACCCAGACCTCCAGCAATGGGCAAAAAGGGCCTTCATAACATATTTGAGATCCATTCATATCCAGAAGGATAAAGAAATCTTTGATCTTATGAAATTGCCGATTGATGAATATTCAGCATCATTAGGTCTGCCCATGACCCCCAAAACCCGATTTCTTAACCAAAAAATTAAATCTAAAGCTGTGCCAGCAAAACCAGTTTTAGCTGAACCAGAAGATTCTGACAGAGAAATTACATTAGAGGTTCCAAGAAAGAATCTGGATGTTAATGGTCCTGAGGAAGAGGAAGAGGAAGAGGAAGAAGAAGAAGAAAAAGGTCTTCTTTTGCCAGACGATTCCTCTGATGAAAGGGAAGGGAGAGCACCAGAAATTGTAGATGTCATGTATGTACCATTACAAAATCTACGTACTAGAGAAATAAAGAAAGTTTAGATTCCTTTATAATTTCTGCATTATATCCTACATGCACAAATGATAAACAATGCTTATTATTTGAGACGGAATGAACAATTTGACCTTGCACATATTAAATTTGGATGGCTTGTCAAAATTATTATTTGGTAGAGGGGTTTCTGATATTTCCTGTTGGCATGTTGTCTTTTGGCTTGTAAAACCAACTTATTTGATTTGATGACTTGCTTTATAGACCACCAACCCGTGTTTCAAAGAAAAAGAAGCTCAAGATCAACATACATAGACCAATGGGGACTAGGGTTGTATTTGATGATGAAGGTAATGCTCTTCCTCCACTGGCGAGAATTGCTGATACACAGACTGGCAAGGAAACATTGCTGCTTGATCCAGGTTTGTCCTTTCTCTTCAATTGCAAATTAAAGCCAGAATAATGGGAATAATGCTTCATGTTTATATGTCTGTCATATTTGCTGAAGGCTATGAGTATCAGACATCTCATTTCTGGCTGTCCAATCTTGAATCTTGATGATTAATAACACTAGCTTATTTATCATTTATTTGGCTTTGACTTTTTTTTTTTTTTTTTTTTTTTGGGGAGTTTGATTAAACGGAAGAAATATGGGTGCTGGAAGATAGGCCTACATCATTGAATTAGTAGCTTTTCCATGAATCTAACATTAAATGCCGAACTGTGGACTTAAAAGTATTGGGCTTAAAAGTACGAAAGCAAAAAGAAAAAGTTGGATGAGATTCAGATGCGGGAGAGCAAATCTACAATATGTGTTTGGATTAACGGTGTTAATAATAAATTTTGGATAAAATTGATTTATGGGAAAATTAATTTTTTTATGCTTATAATTTTGACTTAGTTATAACTTGGTTTCTAAGCTTTAACTTGCTGTAACTCAATTCTTATAGTTTTTAGTTTGTTGCAATTTAGTCCATTAATTTTGATTCAATGCAACTTGGTTTTTATAGTTTTAACCATTTAAAATATTAGCCTCTATGTTTTCGAAAATAAAATTATATATTTCATGAAGCTTAAGGGCTAAAATTTTATGCAGTTGAAGCTATAGCGATTGAATTAAATTGGGTCAAAATTCAAAGACTGAATTACAATTGAGTCAAAACTACAGATTTTCATTTTTTTTTCTTGACTTATAAAATTGATTTTCTTGAATATGATTTATAAAATTAATTATAAAAGATTTATAACAATTAATTATCAGAAGCTCCTTTGAATGTGTTAATAATTGATTGTGATGCAACATATATGTAATATGATTGGTAAACTATTCTGTTCCTAGCAGCCTGATTGTACCCAAACCTCCTATGGTTCTAATAACAATAATATGCGTCTCAATTTCACTTTATATCATGGAGTTTACTCAACTTGTTTATATGTTCTCTGGCATGTAGAATGACCGTCTTGTTTATTTTGCTGCATATCAAATTAAATTCTCATCTTCCTGCAGAGCAAAAAGCTGAATACTACAGAAAGATGCGTGAGGAGTTGAAAAAGGTTGACAAGGAAGACAAGCTTGTGCAACAACAGCGTCGAAGAGAGAAGAAAATCAAGCAAAAGATGAAGTGGAAGGAAAGAGGTGCTGAAGAGGATGATGATGACATTTCTGGGTCAGAAGATGGAGATGAAGTTGCAGATAGAAGGAGGCATAAAAAGAGCAAGATATATTTTGATAGCGACAGTGATGATGACACTAAAGGAACTGAAGTCGCAGGAGGGGAAGAGGGTATTATCTCTAAGCCTGTTACTTTGGAGGAGCAAGAAGCCTTGGCTTTGAAGTTGTTAAATTCCATGCACTCATAGGATATGCCATAAGCCTGTAGGACAATCCTACAAAGAAGTCTTTGGAGGGAACAGAGAAGTATGATATATATATATATATATATATATATTAACGCTTTTAGTGCAGTGATAGTTAACTAGACAAGGGTTTAGAGTGCAGAGTCGGACGGTCAGCTTAGGCTTGATCAAAATTTTGCGGCATTTGCTCATTTTTCTTGCGATTAGATTTGCACTGAAATGTAAGTAATAATTTGCTAATAGATCATACTTGATTTTTTTTAATCATTCTTTGTTTTATTATCTGGGCATAATCTTTGAAAGAAAATTTAAATATGCTAGTATGAGTTTGCTAGGATTGAAATTCTAGTAAACTCTGGTGGCAATCCATTATCTAGTGACTCACTTGGAAGTTATGTGCAAATAATTTCTTTAAGAGTGATCCGATGGTAGTGCCAGTTCAAGTGAAAAGTAGTGCTTTTTTTTTGGGTCATACAGAAGAAAAGTTTGACTTGAGAGTTTTTATGGAATACTCAAAAATTGTTCGTCATTTATCCCCGGAAAAAATTGTTAGACATTGGGTGAAATTATGCACAAGAGTTAATGTAACTTTATCACCCTAGTATAATCGGCAAGCCTATCCTTATATAGATTAATTAATTAAAGAGAAAAATGACTACGATATGAGGAATCTGTGTTTCCAGCGGTACACTCGTTACCCCCTTCCCCCTGATATCTCCCGCTAGATTCATAGACATTCATTTTTATTGTTTTTTTTGGGGGGGGGGGGGGTGAAAGTAGGTTAAGGCTTATGACCTGATCTATTTTGAGCAATGTTTTAAAAGCCGGACCGGAAGTCGAACCGGAAAGATCAACGGGTCATGGTTCAATCGGTTGGATCGGTCGGACCGTTCGGTCAGACCGGTGACGCAATAATTAATTTAAAAAAATATTATATGCATATAATTAGTATATATGAAAAATATCAAATTATTAAATAATTTAGAAATGCATTTAAATAATCTAAAATTATAATAAAATCATTGAAAATGGACTAAAACCTTATATATTTAATTTTATGTATGTTTAAAATATTTAATGATATTACAAATTATCAATTCATTCAAATCAAAATATTTTTTTAAAAGATAGATCAAATATCGAAACAAAAAGACTAGCGACTCACGATTTTAACACCACAATATATGAAATTTTCAATGAAATAATACTATATGGTTATAACTAGTCTAAAAATATATTAGGATATTTAAGGGATCAATTTTTTTATTTTTCTTCTATTTTTTGAAAATTTTTTAGTATTTTTCAGTCAGGCTAAAAAACCGTCCGGTTTTCTGAAAACCGTTCCGGTTCCCGGACCAACTCCGGTTTCCGGCTTAATAATGGCTCAACTCCGGTCCAATCCGGCTCAACTATATGAACGGTTTTTTGGTCCAAACCGAGCCGTTAACGAGTCCGGGTGACGGTTCAACCGGTCTGACCGTCCGGTCCAGTCCGGTTCTTTAATCATTGATTTTGAGCCTAACCTGGCTTGTTTAATAAATAGGTTAATGTTAGACTTAGATCAATTTATAAACCTCTTTAAGTAAACAAGTAATGCTTTAGGCCTGGCTTACGAGCTTACAGGCTTGACCTGTTTATTTTCATTTATATTATTATATATAATATAATTTAAATTGATTTTATTTATATTATTATATATAATTAAATATAATATAACTAAATCAATTTATATTATTATATCAAGAGTAGAATTTATTAGCTGATATTTTAACTTTTAATACCTTTTATTGACTCTTAGGGGAACTTATTTCTAAGAATTTTTTTTTCATTAATATAACCTATTGTTGCTTGTTTTAAAATTGTGGAATGAGTCTAAGCATATTTTTATGGGGAAATGACCAAAAAAGACCCCTAAATATACGAAATGGCGAAATGGGTTCCTAAATTAACTTAGTTGCCTTAGGAGGCAGGGTCTTAAATTGAAATTATGAAATGTTGAAGAAAAGACTAAAACGTCCTCTTTCTCACATCCTCTTCCTTTTGAAATATAACGCTGATATGCTTCCATCACTTCTTCTGTTTCTCATTTTGGTCCTGTGGCTAAGGATTTTACATAGCTGTGACCATCTCCTTTTCCCCCTCTGACCACATTCATCTCAAAAAGACACATAAGCATCATTGGCGCATCATAGGCGATTTCAATTCTAATGGTGATTTGGATGCCGGTGAACGGGCAAGGAAAGAAGGCAAGAAAGAAGAAGCACAAAAGAAATGTTTTTTCAAGAGGGAAGATTAATGTGGAGAGGATCACTCATAGAGAGGTATTAGTTTTTCTCTACATCCTAATTCATCCTTCCCCTGTTTCTTCTTCACCCTTCTATTCTTATATTGTGTGGGTTTTGGATTTGATAATCATACCATGGCATATCAATTTAATATCTACGGGACTCGTGACTTTGCCAAAAAACAAATGATAGTAAGAAAGAAAGCCTTTTTAATAATAGAGGAAGTTTTTTAGAGGCATGGCACCATAACTTTGGATATTATATGTTGAGTCGATACTAACATTGTAACTTCCCCCCTCACATCTAGTGATAAGAATGAAAACTTTGCCCATGGACTGATGATTTGTTACTAGATTAAAATATTATTGATAGGTGTGTCAAGTTTGAACAAGTTGAGATGTTTGCATTTGTCAAGATAAAAGACCTGTCAAGAGAAAGAACATTATATGTTTGCATCTGTCAAGTTTGAAAAGATCTATTAAGAGAAGTTAATTATAATCACTAAAGTTAAGTTGTTATTTTCAATACTTGTTGTTTCAAACATGGAAGTTGTTATTTGTAACTGTGGGGTTGTTTTTCCTAAGTGAACTTGTTAACTTTTATTTGCATAAGTGAACTTGTTATTTACGAGTGCAAAGTTGTTATTTTGAATACCTAAGTTGTAATTTTCAACATTGTACTTAATGTGTTTGCTCCAAAATTTAACTTGTTATTTCCATAACTTAAGTTGTTATTTACAGAGTTTGGTTATGTAGCTTTGTACATTATGGCAATATGGTTAACAGTTCTTCCCTGTGAATATTGCAAAAAATAGTTGTCAAACATACTGGTTTTTTTATTATCAGTGATAACATTGTTGTTATTTCTCATCAAGTGTTGTAACTACAAACTATGTGCATATGATGTCCCATGTGATATGTTTTGACTATGACTGCCAGGGGAGAAGATGTACATGAACAAAATGACATGCATGAGAAATTTGGAAGACAAGAAGTCATCGTCTGCATAGAACAGAGAAGCATCATCCATTACACCAGCAAAAAGGTCATCTTCATCATCTTGGTAGCCACCATTATTATTCTGTTGAGACCCTTGCTATGCTTGAACAAGAAAGTGAAAAATTCCCAAGTTCAAACTTGATTAAATGTAATATCCTTATAGGAAAGAGAAGAATATTCTATTAGTATTGCAAAAATAGTTGTTGTCATAGACACACTAGTTTTTTGTTATTAGTAACAAGAATATTATTATTTTCAATGTAACCATTGTTATAGCCTGTGATTGGGTTTCTAATGAAATTAAGTCTTGTGAAAAGCTATCATTATTTTCACATTTCACTGTCAAATGATAAGAGTGGTAAGCTAGATAACAAGAGTGATAAGCTAAATAATAATTTTGGTAAGCAAAATTAGAAGTCTACGACTGGGTTTCTTATTAACTTTAGAACATTAAATAGATTTGCATTATTGCCATTTAGAACTGATAAATATAAAATGTTAACATTGTTCTGCCATCATAGTAACAAGTCTATAGTTACAACACTACTAACCAAAATTACAAAAATGGTAAGCCAAATAACAAAAAACCAGAGGTACTTTGATAGCATCCATTTTTTGCAAGATTCAGTGGCAAGTACACCTCAAACTTTACTATTGCATTCAACTAAGCAAATCACTTACTAAGTTCTGCAAAACATTCAACATACAATCATTGACAACTATACAATCATTAATAATGTAGAGCTATTTAATGTTGTCTACTTAATAAAAAATGTGGTGACAAAAATGTAGTGATAGAAACATAGAAATTCTGTCACTTGCCTTACTGAACTTGTCATCTGTTAAAGAAATCTGAAAATTCTGTCATTTGAAGAGAAAAAATTAAATTCGTATGAAATGCATATTAGAAGTTGTCATTCGCCTTACTAAAATTGTCATTCACCTAACTAAACTTGTCATGAATTGCTTATCAGAACTTGTCATTTGCTAAATAAATGTGGAAACCATCATTTGAAAAGAGAAAATTAAATTTGTATGACTTGATTGTCACAGGTTGTCATTTGCCCTACTAAACTTGTCATTCGTCTAAGTAAATTTGTCATGAATTGCCTATCAGAACTTGTCATCTGCCTTACTAAACTTGTCATTCGCCTAAGTAAACTTGTCATGAATTACTTATCAGAATTTATCATCTGCTAAATAAATATGAAAATTGTCATTTAAAAAGAGAAAATTAAATTTGTATGAATTGCTTATCAGAAATTGTCGTTCGCCTTACTAAACTTGTTATTTTCCAAAAAATTGTGAAAATTGTCAATTTAACACAGAATCTTAAATTTCTATGAATTGCTTATATGAAGTTGTTATTTGTCTTACTAAACATGTCATTCACTAAGGAATTGTGAAAATTCTGTCATTTTGATATAGAAACTTAAATTTCTATGAAATGCTTATCAGAACTTGTCATATGCGCTACTAAACTTGTCATTCGATAAGGAATTGTGGAAATTGTCAATTTAACACAAAATCTTAAATTTTTATAAATTGCTAATCAGAAATTTCATGACAAGTTGCCATTATTTTCACATTATATAGTTACAACATTACCAAGCAAAATTACAACAATGGTAAGCCAAATAACAAAAAGATAGAGGTGCTTTGATAGCAACCAGTTTTTGCAAGATTCAATGATAAGTGCACCTCAAACTAACAACAACCTTGTCTAATTAACATTTTTCATCAGCAACGTTACCTCTTATTTCCTCCCAATATATAAAACTATAGCATTAGAACTATCATAAGCCCCTCAAGAAGCATGCTCATATCAAATCAACATCAATGGCAAATGCACTATGACAATCATATCTACTCACAAGTACATCCTCAACCATGAAATCCTACATGCAAACTGTCATATCATATGAACAATAAACGATCAAATTCCACATATAAGGCGAGAACTTTATTCACCATACCACCTAGCGATGCCCATTTAGCACTATAATTGGAGCTCGTTTGTTTCTCACATCCCACACCTTAATTAATTTAGCCACTGCAATACAATTATCATACTTGATCCAATCACAAGCTTGGAGAAGCTGTGGTGTGTTAGATAATTGGATAGAACCAGAGGAAAGAGAAGGACGAAGAGAGAGAGGAAGAGAAGAAGGAAAGGGAAGGAGATCTGGAGAGGAAGAAAGAGAAAAAAGAAGCGCATTTTAGGTATTTCAGCATCATTTCATATTAACAATATAGGACCGAGTCTCCTAAAGCCATTTTTCATATTGAGGAACCCATTTAGCAATTTCATTTATTGGGGGGTTTTTATTTGCTATATTTTCTATTTTTATCCACTCTTCACATGAAATATAATTTTCTAAAGTTTCAATTTGAAGGTTATGGACTTATAGTGAAAATTTTAATGTCGTGTTAAAAAAGTACTCCCCCCGTCCTAAATATAGGACCTATTTTATAGTGTAATTTGCACTATAAAATGGGTCTATATTTAAGACTGGAGGAATACTTCATAACTATATATATACATTGGTTGATTAGCATGTTCATAATTTTGTTTAAGAACTCATAGTATCTTATTTTATTTTTTTTGATTAATCTAAAGCTTTATAATTGCATTTTCAGATTAAGTCGATCGATTGGAAAGTAACAATTAAATAGTCTCCTTGATATTAATAACTTAATTTATTTTATAAGAGCCATCCAATAAAAAAATTATGTTAAAATCTTAGATTATTAGTTTGAACATGATATATTTTTAGAATTGTTTATTATTATTATAAACAAATTATCGTGTGATTGGGAAAAAATATCATATATATTAATGTAGTTGAATCAAGTTTTCATGAGATATCATAATTGATAGCATTTTGTCATTTTATTGTAAATTTAAATTAAATTTATTTAAATAATTAAATCATATGTAAGTTTTATAGCATCAAACCTTATTTAAGGCGTGGCATATGACTCTAAATAGGTTTGGGGGGCCATATATAGGGTTGAAGGTATAAATGCATACATTTTAAATAGACCTTTAAAAAGGTTTTAAGTCTAACTAGGTCTTTCAAAGGCTTATTCCTGGGCCTAAAAACAATCCTGTATACAGGTTTAGGCCTTATATCTTTGTTTCAGACTCATGTCTATTTAACTAAAAGCTGGCTGTTTTTACCCACATTTTTATGAATATAAAAAATTTGAGTTGCAAGTAAAAATAGTTTGTCAATACAAGATCCCATTTATGTCCTGTCCAAACAGGATCATACATTCATTTGAGAGAGTCCCAAGGACATAGGTGTTTACAAAATATATAGTGAATAATATGTAGAAGAGAGATATTTCAAAAATTATTTATTGGGTTGTAAAAAAACAATTCATTTTTAAATTAAGAGGGGAAAAATCAAAACAACATTAAAATGCGCTTGTTAGTCTTATAGGATCAACTTCCCAATCAACCCATCAACAAAACATGAACATAAGGAAAAAATCGACAATAAAAATTTCAACCATGACCAATTAATTGTTAGTTGAGATAGTAAACAGTTTTACTCCTGTAATTAGGAGGAAAACACAAGTTTAAATCCTAAGAATTATACTTGTTGAGAGGGCTTTATAACCTTAACGCTCTTGGCCTGACAAAGATTAGTTTTAAAACTAAAGTGACTTAAAGATACTATGAGTTATACCAAAAAAATTTCATCCATGTTTTAATTCAGAATTTAAAGACTTGTTTTTAGCAAGAAATCATTCGGATATCATTAATCAAACCAATTAAACACATTCACCAACACAACAAAGGAAAAAAAATACTCCTTCAATTTAAACATAAGAAGAGTTAGATAACTATTTTATAAATGTCACAATTTATACAAATTATATGTTGATTTCGAACAAGCCTCCAACAGGATACTTATACTCAATAAAAAAAAAAAAACTATCTATTCATTTCTTTGAAGTACCTTTTTAAATTTTTTGCATTAAAAACTACCCTATTAATGAATTTTTTTTAATATGTGTAATCAACAGAGAGAGCCTAGGAAAGAAATTATTAGTTTGGAAGACAAGGTAGATGAAAGTGTTATATTTAAAACCAAAGCAAACTCTTTTTTCTAACCAAAAAAAAAAACAGAGAGAGAATAAATTCTCCTACTAACTTTTATATTTAGGAATGAAGAGGTATATATCAAATAAAAAGCTTTTCTTATGGCGAACCATTCTAACTCTACCTCTATGATAGATGTAGAGGTATAGAATCAATAAACAGTAATTTGACAGAAAGTTTTTGAATAAAAGATATACTAAAGTGGGAAATTCAAAATTAATTCAACCAAGACAAAAATCCTTGGAGGCAATACTATGAAACCTTTAGCCTCTCTGAACTCATTCACAAAAACAATTGCTTGATCCACGAGGCCTTCTTGAGATACAATATAAGCATATCTTTCCAAACTTCTCCAAAAGACACAAGCAACAAGAGACTTAATGTTTCTTGTACCCAAAAAAAAAAAAGAATTAATGTTTCAGTTCCTCATATTTTAACAACAAATCATAAATCTTGTAATCAATTATTCAACTTCCTATAAGATAAATAAAGTAAAAATCTTTGGGATGTGGCTAATAAACAAATGCAATATAGCTTGGGACTTTATTGAACATATGAACAAAATACCTATGCTTCGACATAGGTTTCACAAGAAATTGATTCACAAAATGGAATCTTCTCTCTCCCAATTACTACTTCCGATTTTAAATATAAGAGCTAATTGAGGGATTAAATTTGGTCCTCAATATAAGATATCGATTCCCATTGTCTTTCAAATATAGAATGTTTTCTAAAAATATTCCTATTGATCGTAAGAGGTTTCCAGCAAGTATATAAATAAATAGGATAATTTAGAAAAATTCAACATAGATTTATTATAAATAATTAATTTAACTAATTTTTTTAGTCTCTCTAAATTAATTATTTAGCTCTTATAAGGCTACTCCTAATTAATAAATATTGGTTGTTGCCGGCTTTCATAATCAAATTTATATATAATGCTTACAATATTTAATTTTGAAGCAAAATACTACTTCAGGTACTTAAACTTCAGTTGAGTTTTGTTTTTAGTTCTATAATTTATTTTCATAATTCATCCTTTAATCTGTTTGAAACGTTACTTCCTCTATTTTGAAAAATGCTTAGAAAGACTATAAACTATTCTAAAATGTTTAATTTCGCTAAAGAGTTCAACGCCCCAGTGCTTCCCTTATGATCTTCTTACTCTCACTAGCCTTGAGTTGTTTTAAGTAAGTGGGATTCCTTTTTCTGTGCTTTAATATAATCAAACCAAGTTTTTAATAAGAAAATTTTGTAAATTTCAGGTTAGCATGTTTTTTTTAAGTCATTTGATGTGTTTACTATATCAATTAAGTTTATCTCAACAAAGTTAACACAGTTTAGTGGCCCATGGTCTTTTTATTCCTAAAAGGACTAACATTTCACATAGTAAAAAGAAAATAAAAGAACTTAAAGTGGCACGAGATAAACTATAGAAATAAAAACTAAAAAGACGATTAAAATATAGAAATTTGGATTGATATTTTTCTTATTTGTATAAAGAATATTATACAAAAACAATAATTTTTATCAGAGCCTGGTTTCGATCCAGGGACCTGTGGGTTATGGGCACACCACGCTTCCGCTGCGCCACTCTGATTGCTGAATTTTTAATTTATAGTGTTATATAGAACCTTAAAATTAATATAAGCCCTGAAGCTTTTATTTTTTTTAATTTATTCCAAGAAAAACAGCCTATTAATCTAATTGAAGTTATTTTTTTAATTTATTCCAAGAAAAACAGCGTATTGATCTAATTAAAGTATTTTTTTTACAAGTTTTTATATAATCTTATTGATATTATAAGTCAATCGCGTGGCATGTATATTTGTGTGCTCTCATAAAAAATCATTTTTTTAAAAAAATACGAGATTAGTTTTTATCAGCTCTATTGTTAATCATCTACGACAATAATGAGAAAGTTATCTTCTTTATGTGCTTGAAATAAAGAAAAATGATTAATTTTGTGGTTTAACTAAAAATTATTAAGCTAAAACGATAAATTGGAGTCAATTTGAATTTGATATTGAAATGATTTTCGCATATTTAATATTCATAGATTTCATTTTGTTCAAAAATCATAATTTCATATTCAACGACAAAAATTAAAGTTTAATGCAGAAAATATTTAATATGATTTTTTGAAAATTTTTATCGTTGAGCCCTGTATATATAAACTATTATCATTATTGTTATTATTGTTGTTATTGATTTTGAAGTTATAATAGTTGAGGCCAATGTTGTGAATTCACGAGTTTAAGTAAATTTATGACAAGAATGTAAACTTAAATCGTAAACTCATAAAAATTTATTTTTATTAATAAATTACTATTAAAAATATATAATTAAATAATTAAGATATAATCAGGCCAAAAAATAATTAAAATAAAAATGACAATTTTATTTAAATATATTTCAAATCCAAATAATTAAAATTAAATCCATCTCATAATTAAGATATAATCAGGCCAAAAAATAATTAAAATATAAAAATGAAAATTTTATTTAAATATATTTCAAATCCAAAATATTAAAATCAAATCCATCTACGTTCATCATTTACCCTATTTAATTAAAAAAATTTCTATAAAATTCATATATAAAGTGACTAATTATACTCAAATCCAAAAAGTTAGCACCAATTTAAAAGCAAGTTAATACAATTTGGTAAGTTAGAAACGTAAGAGCAGTAAACTCAGTAAGTAAATTTGTAAATTCAACCAAATTTACAGTTATAACTACTTTTAAGGGTGAGTCAACACAATTCTATATGATGCAAGGAATGAACTCATGAGTTTGACAATAATGGTTGAGGGAAACCAAGTAGGTACTAAGTGTAAAGTGAATTAAATATATCTTTCAAAACAAAAGATCTTGTGAAATGATAAACTGTAAATACGTTTTTGATATATTAACTAACTAGTCGTGTGCTACTTTGCGTAATGTCCGGAAAGCTTATAAGTCTAGCTCAAATGGTAAGGTACTCACAGAGTCTCAGGTTTGTAAATTCAAAATATGATGGCTCCCAAGATGGCATGCATCCATTTGTGTGAACTATAAGATACAAAGCCTGATAGAACTTTTTTAAGAAGACATGGAAACTAGATAGCTAAGCAATATGTCGAATATGTTATAAGAGTATCATCATTTCAATGTGTTGTTCTAAGTCAAAACACTTGGCTTCTCCAAGGTTTTCCTATTGCTGTCTTTGAATGGATTCCCATTATGCTAATTACAAAAAGCATCTTTTAGCTCAGTTCATGTTCGAATTTAGATTGTGTGTCTTCTCATGGAAATATTATTCTGAAAATGTGGCCAACATGATTGGAGATCATACTGGTTAGATCTTTTTGGTTTATACATCATGGAGAATAGGAGATTCAGCGTCACAGAAATGGATGGAATTGAGGTTGCAGAACTGCGAGGACAGGTTCAAGGTCTAGATACTAGCACTCAAAGGAACAGTTTCTTTGGCGATGGTCAGGTTCATGGACAGAAGTGGGAATCATTTTCGCTAGGGCTTGATGAGCTTTTAACCAGATAAGCTCGTCCTGTGGAATGAGGATCAGGGCTAGAGACAACCTGGAATGGGGTAGTGCCATGGTTGTCTTCTTCATACTTAGGCTCCTCAAGTTATCTAATTTTATTATTTCGTTTTTGTCTTTTCTTGCTTTTACTTTGTAAGTTATGTTTTGTTCTCGTTTGGATGGTTCAAGTGCTCACTACTTTATAAGCTTATGGCACACTTGAGGTTTTTTTTTGGCCCAAATATGATAAACAGTAAAAATATTTAGTCAAATACAGTAAAATAAAAAAATATTTATCAAGATGCTATACCTGAAAATCGTTCAGACCGTGATCGAGTTTAAATTTGTACAGAATTCATTCAGACTAAGAACGAGTTCAGTGAGAACTACGTCACAAAACAACAGAACTTGTTCAGACCGTGATCGAGTTTAAATTTGTACAGAATTCATTCAGACTAAGAACGAGTTCAGTGAGAACTACGTCACAAAACAACAGAACTTGTTCAGACCGAAAATGAGTTTAGTGGGACCCATCTCACAAAATGAAACTCATTCTTGGTCTGAACAAGTTCAGTTGAACCCACCTCAAAAAAGTGAATCCCTTTGTCTTCTACCCACACCTTTCCCCATACACTCCACGTGCTTCTTTCTTTCTTTTTTGGCTAGACTTCACATGCTTCTTTTCTTTCAACCACACGCAAAGCTACTGCTCATGGACATGGTTATTTTCTTCCCCAAATATTCCCATTAGTATAGGGACACAGGGAGTAGTCAATTGAAGTGTCCTCAGCTCACGCTTGATAAGTATTATTTTGGCATGTGAGGGCATAGTCTACATTTCATTATTCTGTATATAATGCATGCAATTTCCCACTCAAATCTACCTTTCCTCTTGTTACTTCTCAAGTTCTCCTTCTCCTTCCATTTTTCTTTTTCCTTCCACACTTTCGTCTAGTGAAGTCGGTGGTGTGTGTGGTCTTACAAATATTGTATACGTTTTATCTCAACTTGAAGCCTGATTTTTCTTTTGACTAAGGTACATTCTCTTGATTAAATTTTTTTTTAAAATTTTTTGTATGTATTTTGCTAAACGATGGATAAGAATTTTATATTTAGTCATTTTTATTTGTCGAGTTTCTTTTAATTAAAAAATGTAGACATATAATTAATTTTCATATAAAATAAATTGTAGTTAACTTTTTTATAATATGATTAAATATATATCTTTTTTTTTATAGTAGATAGCATTTGAGTAAATGTATAGTCAAATTAAATATGTATATGGTTAGATAGTGTTTTGTTGTGAGTTTAGTTTGGTTTTCTATATGGCCAATGAAAACTAGCACTAAATGGTGTCAAAATTTTCTTGATAAAAACAGCATTGATGGGGATTAATAATAATGAAAGAAAGGAGTTTCTTTTAATTTTTTTGGGAAAATTAGAGAGGAGGACCTAGAAAAAGCAATATTTATTAAAGAGGATATTAAAATTATAATTATTTAGGGAGACCAAAAAATAAAATATAAATTTAAAAACACGCAATTGCCCCTAATAAAATCTTCTGTATAATCTCTTGCCACACCTCCGTATCATCATAACCTCCTAATAATTTTGAGGATTTCAGAACCTACGTGAAGTTGAAAGCTTCATGCTTTTTTTTTTTGTTAAAAAAAAAGAGATAGAAACACAAAAACAATATAGAGGATGATCCATCATCAAAGAGAGGCTTCAGGCTTTCAATTATAGGATGTAGCTTCTGCTTGATCAAAGCTTAAATTAAATTTTGCTTTTCATCATATTAAGTAATTATAATTTTTAAATAACTAGTGTGAAATATTTATTAACATTTATTTTTGTTCAATCATAAGGATAATTTTTTCGTCACTTAAATGGTACCCAAATAAAAATATCTTTCAAGAGTAATACCTAATATAAAATTACATAAGTGCATCCCTTGTAAGCTTATCATTGTTCAATCTAAATTTACCTTTATGTGTTGACCAAAATATATATCTCATCAAAAGTCTTTATTCACAATATAGAAGTTAGAGACTGAAAGGAATATAATTATTCTTTAATAATATATATAAATTAAAATTGAACATTTGAAATATGACGTTATAACAGTTTTTTTTAAAAAAATTTTTAACTGAAAAAATATAATAATGTATATAAATAATAATATTTTGTTATTATTAAATTAAAAAAAAAAAGAAACAGCTTTTCCACTGAATTTGGTGGAAAGTTGGGGCAATTGACTTAAGGAAAGAATTTTGGGGAGGATAGTAAATGAGAGAAAGAAAATAGAGGAAGGGTAATTAGTGAAGAAGGGGGAAAAAAAAAAAGAAGGGACAATTGAACAAGGAAGGAGGCAGTTGAATATAAGAGGAGGAGGCCAATAGGAAAAGAAGAGAAAGACAGAGCGAGAGGTAGAGAGGAAAAGAGAGAGCAAGCGAGAAAGTTTGAAGAGTACGTGCTGTCTAAGGATAAGATAACATTTGAAGATCATTTTGGTACACAAATATATTTCTTTTTATCAAAATTTTTTTATGACTTTTTTTTTTATATATTTAGAGCTTTATACTATAAGTATCATTATAATGTTTAGAGAAAATTTTACCATTTGGGTATGGAGTAAGTATAGAATTTTGACAATATATGACCGTAGAAATTTAAAGATATATTATTAATGAATTTTAATCAGTTTATATTTGTTTGATTATTGCTTTGATAATTTTAAATTAATATTTCAGTTAAAAAATTTATTATTCAAGACATATAAATTTTTTTACTGATTAAATTTAAGTTAAATAATTTACTTAGGTTATTTAATATATTATTGAGATTTCAATCAGTTTAAATATTGAATAGGTTAAAAATATATTTTTGAAGGCTTGAAAAATTATAAATTGAGAATTTTCATATAAAATATTTAGATTTTGGGTAATAAAAATATATTTATTTAAGTTATTAAATTTAAATAGTCTTATATGAACATTTTTATTTTCAAAATAATATTATATCTATTATAAATAGCTAGATTTGTGAGAGTTAATATATTTTTGTAATTTTAGTTTAAAGGGTAGTCTTAGAATTTTAGAGTAGTTTTGAGTTTTATATTAATAAATATTTATGTGCAATTTTGTAGGCTCTTGAGAATTTTGGAGGAATCATTGTATGAATATTTGTAAGCTAAATAGTAGCCGGTAACTCTGAAAATTCTTTCATATGCATGTGAATTGTGTATGATTATATTGTGGATTTACTAATTTTTATTATACTAGATCCAAATATATGTATGTATTATAACTTTTCAAATAAATATTTTAATATGTTACTTTAATTTGTTAAGATTTATTTTTATTAATTATGATCAATATTTAAATATATTGATAGTTATTGATATAGATATTTTATTGTTATCTTATTTTTAATAATATATTTGAGGACGTACTTCTGATATAACATTATTTGCATATGACATATATATTGTTGGGCTAAGGATAGAAAGAGATCTGCATGAATATAAAATTACCAGTGGTATGTCATCACTCAGTGCTTGTGGATGGCACTGGTTAAGGCCCATTCTTCCATATTTTCCTTTGGCTGGGAATGTGGGATATATGACACCTCCTTATTTTATTTGTAAAGGAGGATAGCTATAGTCCGAATTTAAACTCTATATCTTTGGTTGAATATATCTCTAGTATCAATGAGCTTGGAATAATTTAGTAAAATGTGTTAGGATTATGGTTTTGATGATAACAAAGTTAGATTAAATTGGCTAAGTATGTTGATCGATCAAAAGATTATCGATAAGCTGTCAGATAACTGATCAGCATAAATCAGTTTAATGATAAGTAGTTTAATCGATGAGCTGTTCGATAATTCATTAATCGATAAAATGATCGACTATAGCTAACGAAAAAGTCATAAGGTAACTATCGATTATTGATAGATTGATCGATAATCCAAGATGATCGAACAAGTGACAGATAAAAAGAAGTGAATCTGAACTGATCTTATCGATCAAGTAATCGATAAAAGAGTTATCGATAACAACATCGATAAATGGTAAGACACTCTACCTGTTTTGATTATTGTTTTTATCATTGTTATCGATCACATTATCGATCATTTTTTTATCGATAATATGATCGAACATTAAACTCTAACCTTCTAAAATGTAGGTAATAGACTATTGATCGATAACTTTATCAATCACCAAATTATCGATAACATGATCGATAATCTGTGTGCCAGTTGCTTTTACTTGGTTTTTCCTAAAACTAAATTAGCGATAACCTTATCGATAATTAAGTTCTTCTGCATAACATTTTTTCAGATAACATGATCGATAAACAACTTTAGAACAAATTCTTTGCTTCACTGTTTATCGATAATTTGATCGAACATGTCTTGATCGATCACCTATTCGATAATTCTTGGTATCCTTGTTTTTCACTAAAGGCTTTACATTTAACTCTTATCGATAACATTATCGATCACAACCCTATCGATAATGTGTTCGATAAACTTGCACTAAAGCTTCAATTCAGTAACACTTGAATTATCGATAAATTGATCGATCAACCTTTACTCGATAAACTAATCGATCATTGACTTCTGTCAGTTTAATCTCAGCAAGCTATAACATCTCTCTTACTCACTTATCTACTTACTTCCAAACTAATTTTTAGCTTGCATAATCTTCATGATTACTTTACCAAGTAATGCATATTGAAAGGAACTCTGATTTACATTTTAACCTAAGATTTCCTATTACACTTTATCGATCACCTGATCGATAAACCATTGTTCCATCATCTGATCGATAAAACTCTTCAACTGATAAAAAACTTCTCTCTCTGTTTTTCGATAACCTAATCGATCACCACTTCGATCAACCATGTCCAGAATGTCTTTCTGTTCTTTTTACGGATAATTCATTTCATCTAGAATCATTGAGTAATCAATTAATCATTCTTCCTGGTTCATGACTAAAGCTTACACCGCAGGACTCTTACTTATTTAAGTTTAAAATATACAGATTACTATGAGAAATTACAACGGCTCTTCAACGGGATTACGTAGCCTGTAACCTACAGTGTTAGAAGCTTAGACGCATTAATGGCCGAACCGTTAGAACTGGCGAAACAGGCAAATGAAGTCACAACGGCTAGAAGCTCTTCCGTCTAACGGTTATTTAACGACCTCAACTATAAAAGGCGCGAAGATACATTAATGAGAGGATTGAATACCGAAACTACCATCTGTGATTATTAAGTCTAGCATTCAATACTCTGTTTCTTCAACATTACTGAGCGTCAGTGTTCATCATTAAATTTCACTCTGTAAAAGAGTCGATATCTATCCTTTATTAATTACTATTGAGTGACACTCAAGAGTGTGGACTCTTGAGTGGGTTTATATCCTTACAGGAGTAAGGGGGAGTGATTGAATGATTCAATTACTGTACTGAGGCACCAAGAGCCCGATCAATCTTGGAAGATAGTGAAATACTCAGAGGTGTTCTGAGGACTGGATGTAAGTCAAGTGGTTAAGACCGAACCAGTATAAATCCTGTGTCTTCCCTTCTGCGGTGAAATCCCTCTTAACTCTAACTCTCTGTTTCCGATATTGTCTCGTTATTTAATTTCGCAATATTTTTTTAACTCACCCAGTTCACCCCCTCTTGGGTGAGATTGCTTCTAACATTTGGTATCAGAGTAGGTCTCTTCATTAAAGACTTAACAGTCCGAAGAGAGATCTAATGGCAAGATTCAGAGACAGTGTGCTACCGGAAGGATGCTCAACGTCCAAACCGCCAGGCTTCAGTGGAGAAAATTACACCTTCTGGAAAATGAGGATGAATATCTTCATCAAGGCCACAGAGTATGGATTGTGGGACGTAATAGAGCACGGCAACTATGTCCCAATGAAAACAATAGATGGACATCAAGTACACAAGAGTCCCAGGGAGTTCGATAAGGAAGACAAGAAGCTAGTGATCTTAAATGACAAAGCTATCAACATACTCACATGCGCACTCAGCCATAGGGAATATTTCAGAGTTTCAAGTCTGGAAACTGTAAAGGAGATGTGGGAAGCCCTGGAGATAGCTCACGAAGGAACCACCGGTGTAAAACAGAGCAGAATCAACACTCTCACCACCGAGTTCGAGTTATTCAGAATGAAGGAAGGAGAGAGTATCTGAGACATGAAGGTCAAATTCTCACATCTCATAAACCACCTCACTGCACTTGGAAAGAAATATAGTCAAGAAGATCAAGTGAGGGAAATACTAAGCGGTCTCACAAAAGAATGGGAACTGAAAGTAACAGCAATTGAAGAAACCAAAGGAGAGTCCATTGGTTTTGTTGCAGCGCTATTCAGAAGCCTTGTTGAATACGAGAGCAAACAAAAATACAAAAAGGAGATGAATGAGAAGAACCGAAAAAGCATCACTCTTAAAACTCAAGAGAGCGAAGATGACAATGAAGATGATCTTGAAGATGATGAAATGGGCCTGATAGTTAGAAGGTTCAAGAAATTCTACAAGAACAAAACTAGAAAGAAGTTCTAGCCGAAACGCAGAGTCTCAACATATCAGAATGAATCAAAGGATCCAATCATTTGCTTCGAATGCAAGAAGCCAGGACATATCAAGGCAGAATGTCCCCAACTATCCAGAATGAAGGATAAAGAAAAGAAGAAAGAAAGATTTAGAAAGAAAAAGCCTTCGTTACATCAATCTGGGGAGATAGTTCTTCGGAGGAAGAAGAAGAAAGTGATGATGAAGAAACCGCTAACATCTGTCTAGTGGCCCAGGAAAACGAAGAATCAAGACAGATAAGGTAATAATTTCTGAACCATCTTATGATGAATTACAGTCTGAATACAATGTATTACATTTAGAATTAGTAAGAATTGCAAAGGAGTTGGTAAGCTCTAAGAAAAGAATAAAGTTTTTAGAAGAAAAACAATCAAAGGTTGAAGACAATGTAGATTCGCTCTCAGTTTACAAAGATTACGAAATGAACAAAAAGAAGATTAAGGATCTTACCAGAACCTTAGAAAAATTCACTAAAGGTAGTGAAATGCTTAAAGTAATCCTAAGAGCTCAACGATGTTCAATGGACAGAACCGGTATAGGATACGATCCAACTCAGGATAAGTCAAAGGGAAAGAAAAAGAGTAGTGGTAGATCATATCTTACATATTTTAGAAATTCTGTGCATTCTTCAAATCCATTTGCACTTTGCAACCGTAAAGGCCATTCAACCTCTTCTTGTTACTATAAGAAGAAAGGAGCCTACCGAACATTAAAATGGGTGCCTAAAGGTTTTTATGTACCAAAGACAACTCATACTAACCAGAAAGGACCCAAGAAGGTATGGGTACCTAAAACATGATTGTAATTTTGCACGTATGTCTCAAGGCATCCAGAACAAATAAATGGTATATTGACAGCGGATGCTCCAGACACATGACAGGTGACACTGAGAAGTTTACATCACTGAAACTAAAAGAAGGAGGAAAAGTAAGTTTCAGAGGAAACCAATTCGGAAGAATTGCTGGAATCGGAGAAATTGGAAGTAGTATGGGCATGAAGGTCGAAGACGTATACTACGTGGAAGGTCTATGTCATAATCTCCTTAGCGTCAGTCAAAGTGCAGACAAAAACAACTGGGTGATCTTTAATTCTGAAGAATGCTTAATCATAAGCAAAGATGACCTACCTTTGAAGAAAGAAGAATTGAATACAAAGCTGAGAACTCTGAGGGACGGTAACTGTTATACACTTCAAATTGATTCTAAAACCTCTGAAAACTGTTTTATTAGTAAAAAGGAGGAAAGTTGGATTTGGCACAAGCGACTTGCACATGTTAACATGAATCAACTTTCAAAATTCATAAAAAGGGATTTAGTTGTCGGTTTACCAAAAATTCAATATGAACGTGATATTATCTGTGATGCATGTCAAAAGGGTAAACAAACAAAGTCTTTGTTTAAATCAAAGAAGACAGTCTCAACTAAAAGACCACTTCAAATGATTCACATGGATTTGGTTGGTCCATCAAGAGTAAAAAGCTTTGGTGGAAATCTGTATACTCTTGTAATAGTTGATGACTATTCGAGATTTACTTGGACTTTGTTTCTTTCCTCTAAATGAAACGTTTAATGCATTCATTATTTTTGCCAAAAAGGTTCAAAATGAGAAAGGTATATCTATTGTGTCAATCAGGTCTGATCACGGAGGAGAATTTGAAAACAACGAATTTGCAGACTACTGTGAGGAGCATGGAATTGACCACAACTTCTCTGCACCAAGAACTCCTCAACAGAATGGAGTAGTTGAATAAAAGAATAGAGTACTCACGGAAATGGCTAGAGCAATATTAAATGAGAAAAGTGTCTCACAAGTGTTCTGGGCAGAGGCAATGAGCATAGCTTGCTATATATCCAATAGAGCCTACATCAAAACGTTGCTCGGAAAGACGCCATATGAATTGTACAAGGGGAGAAAATCCAACTTGACTCATCTAAGGATCTTCGGGAGCAGATGCTATATTCACAACAACAACAAAGAAAACTTGGGTAAATTCGATCCTAAAGCTGATGAGGGTTTGTTTCTTGGCTATTCTAATTGTAGTAAAGCTTACAGAATTTTCAATAAACGAACCTTTACAATAGAAGAATCAATTCATGTGGTATTTGCTGAAACTGAACCAATTTCCAAACCTTTGGATGATGATGCTGAGGTCGTTCAAAACTTTCAAAAACTGGATCTGAACAAAAATTCAAACAAATTAACTTCAGAAACCGTTTTTGAAAACAGAGATGATTTAAACGATCCTTCTTCACAAGAAAATCTAGAACAGCCAAAGGCATGGAGACATAACCGAGATCATCCACTGGAACAAGTCATTGGTAAAGTCAATGAAGGGGTCAAAACCCAGAGATAAGTGTTCAATGAAGTTTGTTTCTCTGCATTCATATCTCACATTGAACCCTCCAGTATTGACGAAGCACTATCCGATGAATTCTGGATAGTTGCAATGCAGGAAGAGCTTAACCAATTCAAGAGAAATCAAGTTTGGGAATTAGTACCCAGACCAGATGATCATCCAGTCATTGGTACCAAATGGGTATTCAAAAACAAGCTCGATGAATCCGCACAAATCGTCAGGAACAAAGCTAGATTGGTAGCTAAAGGTTATAATCAAGAAGAAGGAATCGATTATGAAGAAACGTATGCTCCAGTAGCCAGATTGGAAGCCATACGAGTTCTTTTGGCATTTGCTTGCACCAAAGATTTCAAACTATATCAAATAGATGTTAAAAGTGCATTTCTGAATGGTTATATCTTAGAAGAGGTTTTTATCGAACAACCTCCCGGTTTTGAAAACTCAAATTTTCCTAATCACATTTACAAACTTAAAAAAGGCTTTATACGGTTTAAAGTAAGCTCCTAGAGCCTGGTATGAACGTCTTAGCAACTTCTTAATGGAAAAAGGATTTGAAAGAGGTAAAGTGGATGCCACACTCTTCATTAAAAGAAATAAGAAAGATCTTTTGATTGTTAGATTTATGTGGATGATATTATTTTCGGTGCTACTAATGAAGATCTTTGTCAAGAATTTACTAAGCTGATGCAGGAAGAATTCGAGATGTCCATGATGGGAGAGCTAAATTTCTTTCTGGGATTACAAATCAAACAAAAGAAAAATGGCATATTTATATTCCAGACGAAATACGTGAAGGAGTTACTGAAGAAATTTGGAATGGAGAATGCCAAAAGTGTAAAGACTCCTATGAGCTCAACCTGTTCGCTTGATGTAGACGAAGATGGCAAAAACATAAATCTAACAAGATACAGAGGGATGATCGGCTCTTTACTATACCTCACTGCTAGTAGACCAGATATTCAATTCAGTGTGGGAATGTGCGCAAGATATCAATCAGCTCCAAAACAGTCACATGAAGAAGCTGTCAAAAGGATACTCAGATATCTTGTAGGAACTCAAAATTTAGGAATCTGGTATCCAAAAAAGGGAACTGAATATCTAATGGGATACTCAGACACAGATCATGGTGGATATAAGACGAACAGAAAAAGCACCAGTGGACAATGTCAATTTTTCGGAGGATGTCTCGTCTCATGGTCAAGTAAAAAGCAGAATACTGTGGCAATCTCCTCAACGGAATTAGAATATGTAGCCACTACCTGCTATTGCGATAAGATCTTATGGTTAAAACAACAAATACAGGATTTAGGAATCAACTTACGTGAGATTCCAATCCTATGTGATAATACGAGCACGATAAGTCTATCCAAGAATCCAGTCCATCATGCCCGAACCAAACACATCGATATCCGACATCATTTCATTCGAGACCATGTTCAAAAGAAGGATGTAAAGGTTAAGTTCATCCCCACTGAATATTAGATAGCTGACATCTTCACTAAACTTCTAGATCAACAAAAGTTCAACTTCTTTCGAAGAGAATTGGGAATGGTAAATCCCAATGAATTGTAAGAAATCTCATATTATCTCTCAAGACTAATTGTTTAAATTTAATGCTTTGATGATAAAATAACTAACTTAAGCATCGGAGTATGTAGAAATTTGTTTTGCAGGAAGCTCTGTTTCGATGAAGAAAAACAGAGGTAAACAGAGTATGAGATTATCGATCAAATGATCGATAATAATGAAGGCAAAAGGAAAGTAATTTATCGATTACCTGATCGATAAATCCAATTTGTGAGAAAAGGAAGTGCTCCAACACAATAATTATTGATGACTTGATCGATAAATGCCTTATCGATCAGAGCATCGATCAGGAGCCTCAAGGTTTCAAGACCTCTCTTTCAGAATTGGTAAGCATTAATCGATAAGCTGATCGATAAATAGATTATTGATCAAATGATCGATAAATTAAACCAGGTACGCATCTCTTTTACTGACTTTATCGATAATATGTTCGATAATTGCATGATCGATAGCGTGGTCGATAATTCTGTTCTGTGCTCATGTGTGTTCTTCATATTTATCGAACACGTGATCGATCATGAGTTGATCGATAACTTGATCGATAATTCTGAAGATTATAACGGTACCTTTTTGAAACCCCTCTGTCAGTTATCGAACCCTAACTCGAACAATACCTGTCCCCTGTTTCTCGCAACGGTCAGGAATCACTATTCTATTAAATTTCCAACCTCTCTTCCACTCGAATCCATTACTACTACTTTTCACCTTCACCGAGCTCCAAAAACACCTTTAGCTGTTCAATTCTCAGAAATCTCTTAATACCTCAGAAATGGCGCGAGTAAAACAACCAAGTGTGGAAAGGGAAGAAGGGCCGGAGAAACAATCCAATCAAGCGACACCACTCCTTCGGGCACTCGAAAGCGATATAAACCAAAGGTAAGGAAGAACCATCAAAGAAGAAGGGTGTTCTGAAAATTCACGAAAGTCAGGCGAAGAACAATCGTCCATCCAAGGAAATCTCCCCAGTCTAAATCAAAATACCAATAGTCACTGAAGAATCAGAAACCGAGTCGAATGATGGGGCCTCAGTTCAGAAAGCTGTGGAGACCGCATTGAACATATCCATTCCCAAGCAACTAAGAAAGAAAAAGCAGAGGGCAAGTGAAGGAGTCGCACGGCAAATTCCCCCTGAAGGTATATCAACTGAGTTCTCTGAGTTGTTGACTGGCAATCTTGATAGTGACGTTAATATAGCAAAGTATAAAGCTGATTTAGCTGATTTTCAATAGAAAATTCTGTCCTATGGTATCTGTGGACTTAAAGGGTCTGAAGAAAAAACAAACAGATTGACCTAGACTTAAGTGACCCCTGCGGCATTATTCAAATTGGTTAATCATTAGTGGTGAATACTGTCCTGAGGTAGTTAAAAGATTCTACTGTACTATGGAATCCGTAGAAGAGTATGATGATCAAGACAATCTGATAGAAAAAAACTACTTAAGGGGTCACACTGAGAGGCAGATCTTTCAAACTCACAAGTGTCAAAATAAATGAATTACTTGGGACTCAAGAATTGTGAGAGGAGGCAACATGAAAGAGTATAAAAGCCTACAAAATTTTAATGCAGAGTGAGATTACCCTGGTGAGCTGAATTTCCCTCCTAAGCAGATGTGTGATTCTATCGGATCATACATTACATCTACTCTTGAGTATGGTAAATAAGTCTGGAAGCTTCTCACATCTCACTCAGGAGGACTATTTGTCTCTAGCAGAATTATCAGTGGAGAGAAGCTCAATATTGGGGAACTTATCTACACTGAGATGAAGGACTTTGTCCTTAACAAATCCAAATACACCCCAATTCCCTATCCTCAACTGGCCACCTACCTCTTTCAGGCATAATATTGCCCCATTTGAGCCTGGAGAGCTCAAGACCAAGGTACCTTGCTTTGGTCTCACACAGCTCCACAAGATGCGGATACTGTTCCCTTCAAGCCATCACAGAAGATCTCTCAGAAGGATAAAGGGAAGCAACCAGCTGCCAGTACCTCCCACACTCAGGATGAAGCTGAATCCACTGCGCTCCATCTCATGCCCCTGGTCCATCTTTTATGGAAAGGTCACTCAGGGAGATGGTTCAAGTGAGCTTCAAGCATTTGAAAATAGAGTATACATCACTGCCAGAAAATATGGGGAAATCTCTGATCGAAAAGTTTGATAGGATTCCAAAATCTTGGACCTTCACCGACAAGCCATGCTGGTTTTGGAAAAAGAAGTTTCAGAGAGATTTGATTCAGTGGACAAAGAACTAGAGAGCTCAAGGGATGGTTACTTCTCTCTGCAACAACTTCACTGCCCCAGCAACAAGTTTCAGCTATGAGGATCTCTTATTTCATCCACCCTCTCCTCTTCACCCTAAGCCTGCAC